>NC_084558.2:31228327-31235827 GCF_033978685.3 Nerophis lumbriciformis | reverse complement strand
TTTATTGCATAATAATGAGAGAGGTGTCCATAAAGTCTTCATAGGTAGGAGTCCAGAAGTCCTGAACTATCCCTGAAGGTGTATATTCTCCTGGAAACACCTCAGTTCTTCTTCTTGGCTTTCTTGACAGACGCTTTGTTGGGATTGTACGTTGACGACAGCAACATGGTGCACAGCAGCAGCACAGGAACTAACAAGTACGGAAAGTAAACGGAGGCAAGCATCCAGCGTTCACGTGGCGTCTGTGGGCCCCGCGGGCCGTCAACTGGGAACTCATGGAAGAGGATGTGTGACAGAATCGGGACCAGCGTGGTAGCTACGTGCGAAGAATAAACAATGGCCGCAGTCCTGATCCATTGACAGCCTCCTGGAAGACAGCAAACATGCGATCAAAACTCAAAAAAACGACATTAACTAAAATATTGTGATACAAGACACTAACAAAATGTTATTAGCAGGAGAATAATAACATTTGTAGGGAAAAAGGGTGTAACGATACACCATGAATAATGCTTTAGAGCGTTCCTCGGTTTTACGATTTGGTTCAATTTAAGTACAGTGAGGGAACAAAATGCACATATCAAAATAGTTTTTAAGTGTTCCAAATTTTAACCACCTAAGACAGTTTTCAAGCTCTGGTTTCTCCTTGGCACTACTGCTCTCGCCAAAAGCGCTGAATTATATTCATTTTTAGAGTAGACGACACAAACACTTCTTGTACTTTGCACCTATTCCATGCACCCCAAAATGTACTGTATATTTCATGTCACTTAAGCATGAAAAATAGATTTTTAGATGCATCACACAATTTTTAAAATATATTGTTTTAAGTTTATGTAAGAAAGTCAACAGTAAATATTGTAGGAATATTATACATTGAAATATTTTTCTCATTTTACAGGTGGTAAAGGCAAAATATTTCAGATGGAAATAATATAGATATTATTAATAATAAACTAAAATCAAAATAATATTTAATAAGAAAAAGTAATTACATTAATAATTGAAAAAAAAAAAACACTAATAATATAATTAATACAAAATAGTAGTAAATGTTGTCTGTCTATCTGTGTTGGCCCTGCGATGAGGTGGCAACTTTAAAGACATCAATGTAAGTTTTTTTTATTTGTTATATTTGCTTGAAATAGTAGATGTTCCTGCACACCTATTTTCACTTAAAAATACGTGTTTATAGTAATAAATATGATTACAACATTTGAGCATTACGACCTCGCCTTCCGCCCGAATGCAGCTGAGATAGGCTCCAGCACCCCCGCAACCCAGAACGGAACAAGCGGTAGAAAATGGATGGATGGATGGGATGAATAGTAGTAAATATAAGTAAATATTAATAAACTCAATAATCATAACATTTATAAGAATAATTTCTATATTTATATAATGATAATATATTTGATTTATAATGCACTTTTCATTCGAAAGATGTTCATAATATAATGCATTATTTTATCACATTGTTCCGGAAATGAAAAGTGTTTCAGTACTAGTCCTCTTACACTTACTATTACATACATTAACGGACAAATCAAATCTAAAAGGGATTTCCAATGTCTTATTTTTCATTATTTTGGGACATACCAAAGACTATAAAAATGGGACCCATTACCTCCCTGCTTGGCACTCAGCATCAAGGGTTGGAATTGGGGGTTAAATCACCAAAAATCATTCCCGAGCGTGGCCACCGCTGCTGCTCACTGCTCCCCTCACCTCCCAGGGGGTGATCAAGGGTGATGGGTCAAATGCAGAGAACAATTTCGTCACACCTTGTGTGTGTGTGTGACAATCATTGGTACTTTAACTTTAACTTTAAATGTAGTTTGTCTCTTTTATCCGATTATTAGTCGATTAATCGAAGTAATAATCGACAGATTAATTGATTATCAAATTAATCGTTAGTTGCAGCCCTAAAACAAACAAAAGATGAGTGCCACTAAGAAGGGCACCGGAGCAAAGGGAAGGCTGCGCAAAACTAAACTAAACAGGACAGACTATACAACAAAACAAAACGTAATGCTGAATTACAGCCAAGACTCAAGGGTGAAACGTGCGGCAGGAGAGCGTCCACAATTTATAACGATACATGGGGCGGGATAGCTTGGTTGGTAGAGGGGCCGTGCCAGCAACTTGAGGGTTCCAGGTTCGATCCCAGCTTCTGCCGTTGTGTCCTTGGGCAGACACTTTACCCACCTGCTCCCAGTGCCACCCACACTGGTTAACAATGTAACTTAGATATTGGGTTTCACTATGTAAAGCGCTTTGAGTCACCAGAAAAAAGCGCTTTATAAATATAATTCACTTCACTTCACATAACAAAGTTTCGACCAAGAATGGTGGCCAAGCCTCAACTTGATTGATTGATTGAGACTTTTATTAGTAGGTTGCACAGTGAAGTACATATTCTGTACAATTGACCACTAAATGGTAACACCCGAATAATGGGTTGTACTTGTATAGCGCTTTTCTACCTTCAAGGTACTCAAAGCGCTTTGACACTACTTCCACATTTACCCATTCACACACACATTCACACACTGATGGAGGGAGCTGCCATGCAAGGCGCTAACCAGCACCCATCAGGAGCAAGGGTGAAGTGTCTTGCTCAGGATACAACGGACATGACGAGGTTGGTACTAGGTGGGGATTGAACCAGGGACCCTCGGGTTGCGCACGGCCACTCTTCCACTGCGCCACGCCGTCCGAATAATAAGTTTTTCAACTTGTTTAAGTCGGGGTCCACTTAAATTGATTCATGATACAGATATATACTATCATATATACTATCATCATAATACAGTCATCACACAAGATAATCATCAGGGTGTATACATTGAATTATTTACATTATTTACAATTCGGGGTGTGAGATAGTGAGAGAGACAGAGAGCGAGAGCGAGCGAGAGAGAGAGAGAGAGAGAGAGAGAGAGAGATAGATAGATCAGAAGGCATACGAAAAGTATCTACATTTGATTGTTTACATTTGATTATTAACAATCCGGTTAGGGTGTTAGTTTAGGGTTGAAGTTGCCTGGAGGTGTACTTTTATTGCGGGTTTGAAGGAGGATAGAGATGCACTTTCTTTTATACCTGTTGCGAGTGCATTCCACATTGATGTGGCATAGAAAGAGAATGAGTTAAGACCTTTGTTAGATCGGAATCTGGGTTTAACGTGGTTAGTGGAGCTCCTCCAGGTGTTGTGGTTATGGCGGTTATTTACGTTAAGGAAGTAGTTTGACATGTACTTTGGTATCAGGGAGGTGTAGCGGATTTTATAGACTAGGCTCAGTGCAAGTTGTTTACTCTGTCCTCCACCCTGAGCCAGCCCACTTTGGAGAAGTGGGTAGGAGTGAGGTGTGATCTGGGGTGGAGGTCTAGAAGTAATCTGACTAGCTTGTTCTGGGATGTTTGGAGTTTAGATTTGAGGGTTTTGGAGGTGCTAGGGTACCAGGAGGTGCATGCGTAATCGAAAAAGGGTTGAATGAGAGTTCCCGCTAGAATCCTCATGGTGCTTTTGTTGACCAGAGAGGAGATTCTATAGAGAAATCTCATTCGTTGGTTGAACTTTTTGATTACCTTGGTTGCCATTTTATCACAGGAAAGATTAGCCTCTAGAATGGAACCTAGGTAGGTGACCTCATCTTTCCTGGTGATAACAATGTCACCCACTTTTATAGTGAAGTCATTGACTTTCTTAAGGTTGATGTGAGACCCAAACAGGATGGATTCCGTTTTACCCAACTTAAATAGTCCTAATGGAAAATAACAAAATATATTTAACATTTAGCGCTCATATATAGGTTTAGATTTAACATATACATTTATATTATTATTTTATTATTCATACAGGAATTTTGAAACAATGTATAATGTCATGTCATTTAATGTAATGTAAGCCATAATGTCACCATCCACATCCAGGGGAAGGCGGTAAAGCACTAAATCAGCTTGCAACCGCTGGTAAACAAAAGAAGAAGAAGAGAATAAAAAGATACCACGATCCGATACCAAGTGATTACAGGGGCAGTATTGCCGATACTTTTTAACTTGAAAATGCCTAATCATTCCAGGTGAAAATACAAACATCCATCCATCCATCCATCCATTTTCTACCGCTTATTCCCTTTGGGGTCGCGGGGGGCGCTGGAGCCTATCTCAGCGACAATCGGGCGGAAGGCGGGGTACACCCTGGACAAGTCGCCACCTCATCGCAGGGCCAACACAGATAGACAGACAACATTCACACTCACATCCACACACTAGGGCCAATTTAGTGTTGCCAATCAACTTATCCCCAGGTGCATGTCTTTTGGAAGTGGGAGGAAGCCGGAGTACCCGGAGGGAACCCACGCAGTGTGACATAATTAACATAATACATCTATAATCTATCCATGTGTAGCCTAAATATGAATACTAATATTCCTTCAGCAGATAAGGGTAATTATTTTCTGCCATATTCATACTTCAGATTTGAGGGAGGCTGGAAATTTTAAAGTGTATATTTATGAGTTCCAGTAAAACAACTAAGATTATTTTCAACTGACTGGATGTATTACAATAGTTTATTCTCTCTGCTAAATTACAAATGTGACCACCAATTACACTTTGAAAAACAACATTAATTAATTCTTATAGCAAAAATACCATGAATTGATTAACGTGGACCCCCGACTTAAACAAGTTGAAAAACGTATTCGGGTGTTACCATTTAGTGGTCAATTGTACGGAATATGTACTGTACTGTGCAATCTACTAATACAAGTCTCAATCAATCAATCAGTCGATCTTGACACGCTAGTATCGTTCTAATACACATACTCACCTTGGTATCGACATTTGGATCGATCCGCCCACCCCTACTTTGGAACACGCTGTTATGACGTCAAGGGTCAAAAAGTTTTTTTCCAGCCGATTTCACAATCGTAAACCCGACAGGTTGACTATGCTTGTCAAAAGTTTGTTTTACTTACCCTTGAAGAAAGCGTAGGCTGCCACGGGAAAGAAGGGAGTTTGAAACAAAGCCTCGCAGACGATAAAGGACCTGAACCACTCCGGAGGATCCAACACCATGGGGTCATTAAACTTCTCCGCGTATACGTGGACGACGTCTTTCAGCTACAAGACGTTGGGCAAGACGTCAGAAGTCATGGTGGCAAAGAATAGAAACGATGTCACTTACAGTTTGGGGATAGATATAATCCGGTAGAACAGTTTGCAGGTCGATAAACAACGTGATAGGAATGTGAGACGCAAAATACAAGAAAAATAAGATTTCAAATAAACGAATAGCTGACATCCTAAATGAAACGTGTATTTTATGGACTTAAACAGCCAGAGACGATATTGGTAGTTTACAAAAGTGGGTCGGCAACTTCAACGTGGGCGGGTCGGTCCAAATATCTACAACGTCGATACTCAGGATAGTAACTGTATCGGCTTGATACTGGCATTGTGAGATCAATTTTATAAGCTCCATCCACCCATCCATTTTCTACTGCTTGTCCTTTTTTATGCAAATGTCTATGTTCCATTCATCCATCCATTTTCCTACCGCTTGTCCCTCTTGGGGTCGCGATGGTGCTTGAGGAAATAAATGGAAATGATTTAAATGAGCGGCAGATAATTTTTGATTTGACTTATTTGCACTATTGCCTTTATTTCCTATAGTATTAGTAAAAAAAACAATTAAATTGTTGCATTTTCTTAATACTTTCTTTCTATGTTAAATAGTTCAGTGAGTCACGTTGGAATAGGGGTTAGGCGTCTGCTTCACAATACGAAAGTCCTGGGTTCGATCCTGCGCTCTGGATCTTTCTGTGTGGAGTTTGCATGTTCTCCCCGTGACTGCGTGGGTTCCCTCCGGGTACTCCGGCTTCCTCCCACTGCCTAAAACATGCACCTGGGGATAAGTTGATTGGCAACACTAAAAATGGTCCCTAGTGTGTGAATGTGAGTGTGAATGTTGTCTGTATATCTGTGTTGGCCCTGTGATGAGGTGGTGACTTGTCCAGGGTGTACCTCGCCTTCCACCCGATTGCAGCTGAGATAGGCTCCAGCACCCCCCGTGACCCCGAAAGGGATAAGCGGTAGAAATGGATGGATGGGTGGAGCTGTTGCTTTATTTTATTTTTTGCACTTTATTTTTTTTTTGCACCCTGTAAGTGTACTAACAAGTACAAATACAAGTTTATTATTTTGTTTTGGCATCAAAATCACAAAACATGTGTATCCTATTTTTATGGGCTTGCCTCTTTGTGATGTTAAGTTCCTGTTATAAGCTATTTTACAGTATATGCCTTTAGCTCTTATTTTGAAGGCGCTAAGAGCGGAAGTGGTGACACGTTGTAGTGGAGCGAAGATTTTGAAAAGAATGGAAATAAAGTGGTCCTCGTGTAAAACTGGAGCTTCTGTGTTTATTTTGTAGTTTTATACAGTATAGGCGACATATATAAACCCTCGGTTCCATTACATTACCGGTTACCTTCAGTCTCTTCGGAGGCGTGGGTTCGAATCCCACCGCTGCCACCAATGTTACCGAGGGTTTATATATGTCGCCTGTACTGAATAAAACTACAAAATAACAAACACGCAGGCTCCAGTTTTACACGAGGACCACTTTATTTATTTTCTTTTCAAAACTTTCGCTCCATTACAACGTGTCACCACTTCCGCTCTTGGTGCCTTCAAAATAAGAGCTCAAGGCATATACTGTATAACAGGAACTTAACATCACAAAGAGGAAAGCCCATAAAAATAGGTTACACATGTAATAATCTTGTCAAATTTTAAAAAGTTAAAGATATCAGCAACATCCATCCCATCCATTTTCTACCGCTTGTCCCTTTTGGCTGCGTATTTACCTGGTATGCGATCGATACCAAATTTACCAGTGTCGCACGAGCTGTTGCCAGCGGAAGTGACGTCAATTTCTTCGTGTACCTTCCGCTGTCAAATAATATTTTTAACGGTCAACAACAAAAAGGTATAAAGCAAGCAATAACTGCTTGTAAAACAGAACTATAACGTACACAAAACAAATGCAGTAATCGTGGTACATTATAATAAGCATCGTCGTTATTCGTTTTGTTTTGGTAGCCAATAGCTACCAAATTCCAATACCACGATGCCACTCAAGTCAATGAAGGCCAATATCAACCGGAAGTTACGGCTTGGCTTGTAGAACTTCCGGGTTCAAATCATGCTACAAACTCAATATTTTAATGCTACGTATACTATAAATGTGTATTTTCGTACGTTTTCATGTATATTATATGTAAACACAATGTACGTATATTTGTAATACGTAAATTGTATTTGAAATAGTTTAAAACAAATATTTAATTTATTATTAACAATCAATTAAACAGTTTTTGTACAATATATTTATATCATATGACCAGACTTCAGGAACACCACGTAAAAAACCAAACACTGCTTCAATTTCATATTAAAACCATTACTCTCTTTACTTTGGGAGAAAAATAA
>NC_084558.2:31060827-31223327 GCF_033978685.3 Nerophis lumbriciformis | reverse complement strand
CACAAAAACGATAGAGGAGGAAACCTTATGCTGGAGTCTCTCGTCAGTCTGATGAATGAGCAGACAAGCAGTTATTTCCTGTTGGCATAAATACTCATGTGGTAGCGCGGACATGCAAAAAAAAAAAAAAATACTGCACACCGCGACGTCTACAACAAGAAATACAAGTATTATTCTACTTGATGAACCGTCACCCAGAAAAAATATTCTTCATATGAAATCCAGAAGCCAGGGAGGCCAACAATCAATTTGTGAGGTTTTTACAATATTAAAAGTGAAATTGCCAGTTAACCTCTTAAGAATCAGCATTCTTATAATATACAAAAATGTCCATTGCAGAGGACAATGCTTCTCAGCAAGTTAAAAGTTGAAAGACACTAGACTGAACATTATTGTTTTACACTTGTGGGTATTTACATTGTCCGTTTAAAGACACTCAACTGAAATGAGTTGAAACACTATGTTCTTGCGCTATTTTTTGCAATTAAAAATACTTGTTTATAGAAATAAATAGAATTAAAACATTTCTGCCATTTAATTTTACACACTGGCATTTTTACCAAGCCTTTGTTTTTTTCAGAACACCACAATATCATCATACCGTGGATTCAATTACGTGACGATATCGTATCATGAGATTTGATATCGTTACATCCCTATTGTCACAGTTGCGCAGTATGTATTATTTGTTGCAAATTTTTTGGTTTGTCGTTGCATTTTACTTTGTAGCTGTATGTAGAAATGGCGTCGCTGAGGTGGCAGCTGGTTGCATCAGTTCTGTGCTCTTTTAATGTAAGTTATGTCTTTATGTTTCCCTCTTGTTTTAATGTGTTTTGCCCTATTTTTGTTGATGTTTGTATCTGCACTGCAGCTACATAATTTCCCCATTGTGGGATGAATAAAGTCTATCCTATCGCCTTCCAGCTGCTTCTCAATCAAACACACCATCAGCAGCTCCACCATATTTTCATGGATGATAAATTATTTCAATAATACTTTTTTAATGTCCTTGAATGGCATTCTTGAACCATTTTGGTTCGGTATGGTGCAGCTTGTCATGTGTAAGGTAAGGCGTTGTAAAGTAACCATCAAATGATGTCGATCTTTAGCTGTAAGATAAAGTTAGCAAGAAGACTGAATGTTTTGGTCGGATCTTACAGGGTTCACTATGACATTCACTACATCAACTAGCGTTAGGGAGGCCCGTAACCTGAATTTTTGTTTGTAACCTAAAGCATAACAATTAGCTGAGAGACAGCTCGTATTGCGAGGTACTACAGTAGTATACAGTAAATTGAATTTTTTGAATGTAATGCATTACTGTTAATCTAGTCATATCTTTATGTGTCTTTTTTATTAAATTGTTTCATATTTATAAAATATTGAATCTTCCTAATTCAGTGTTATTGTCCTGCATGTATTTACTATATGGGTCTGTTTTTCTCCAATTTACACAGAGGCTCTATCTAATACTTGAGTAGTTTAAAAAAAAAATATATGAGTTTATTACTCACTGCTGAGGATGCTGAGAATGTTCTCCTGGTTGGGATCAGTCTGCTGCCTCCTCTTCTCCAGCATCTTCTTGACCGTATCCAGCAGTCCAAACACCTGACCAAGATTACTAAGCACTGCGATCTCTAACAGAGAAGAATTGGGAGCTGTTGGTTCAACCAATTTGACTTTTCTTTTATCATTCCTCTTTTAATGTCTCTCAAAAAGCAAGTTTTTTTCTCTGTGTCTCTTTGAGCTTGCCTTTGTCATTAGCTCTGTGGGGATTGTCAGTATTTCTAGTGAAAAAAAAAAAGAATCTGTACCTGTGTCCTGTAAGAAAGCTGACTCCTTGACCAACGGCATATTCTTCAACAGCTCCAGCAACTCACTGCTGATTTTGGCCACCACTTCTCCCAGCAAACCCACATCAGCAATTCCTATCCAAAAGTTCAGTGTTTCCTCTGGAGAACATGACAAGTGTTAAAACCTTTGTCTTTGACTTTACACCGGTTGGAAAAAGTATTTACACTTTTTAAACGTTGCCACATTGTGTCTCGTTACCACCAAAAACACAAATCTATTGGGACTTTATGTGAAAGCACAACAAACATTTTGTAGCTCAAAGCAAATAATTAGATTTTTCTTTACGAATAAGAAACTGTAATGTGTGGTGTACTAAAGTAATCGATCCTTTGTGGAACCACATTTCGCTGCAATTATAGCTGCAAATCTATTGAGGTACTTTGCACATCTACAGGCGGACAGTGACACTGACTACGTTTACATGCACTAAATTAGTCCGATTTCTCAAATAGTTTGGCTCTAGAAGCATCCTACAAACCATGGAAACACCTTAATCTGATCATGTTTGGCTTTTGAGAAACCGGACTAACATACCTAGATTATGCGATTTTGGAAACCAGATATCTCGAGTGAGTGTGTGCTTCCTGAGGGGATCTTTGTAACCACCATTTAATCAAAACAGGCAACAACTGGAATTAAAGGAGACTTTATTTGCTTCACAAATTAAAAAACATGTTGAACTGCATCGAAGGAAAAAAAAAAAGAAACAGATTTATTTAAGATGGTAGCTAAAGAAATTATGGAACATGCGGCTTCATTTGGACTCCAGAATTAAATACGAGTGAGATGGAAGAGAATGAAGCAGTTATATCAAAGGCAAAAAAGAAAGCCCACACAAACCTATTCACTCTGCATTTGTGCACTCAAAATTGATTAACAACAACTCTGAATTCCGCACATCTGGCAAGCTTGTCCACAACAATAGCAACCTTCTGGAGAAATGTCGGGGCACAAACGGGCCTTTCCTTCAGATTCAAAACTTCTTCCATCAATCCGCAGAGACTTTAGAATGAACTTCAAGACTTTTATAAAGACCAGATTTATGTGGTGCACAACTATTAGAGCTACCAATGCTCTCCTTGTTTAGCCTGTAAGTTTAGGTGGATGGCTATGGCTTCAAAACAGTGCGTGTAGAATCACACTCTGTGCACATGGACTCATTTTCCTTTCGCAATGTGTTTTTTGTTCCTCACCATGCACTGCGTTCCACCCTTTCTCTATGGCCCCGACAGTCCTCCCTTTTGGCACTTCTGAGCGGGCATTGAAAACACAGCCTCCGCACTTGCCCTTTTTTCTGACTGGTCACGTCTCCTGGTCAGAAACTGTTACAGTTGAACTGTGAGAGTACACTGGTACCTCAACTTAAGAGTGCCCCAACCTAAAGAATGTTTTGAGATATAAGCCGTCTCCAAGCTAATTGTTATGCTTTAATTACAAGCAAACATTTGAATTCCAAGCATTCAAAACGTTGATGGTGGGTTTTGAAGTTGTTTTAGTGGGCTACAATGATGACTCCCATTAGCCGCATCTTGTAAGTGTTTTTTTTATCATCTTCCTAAAAAAAAAAAGAAAAAAAAAAAGACTTGTGTTCTTGTCTCTTGTAATGAGTGTGAATAGGCAACATTTAAAAAAAAATGCAGTTTCCCCTTCAGGCCAAAGTTTTATATTATTGTGGTATATGTCCAAAAAAAGATGTCATAATGTGTAAAATTAAGAGGTAGGAATGTTCAGAATAAACACACTTACTGTAATTGAACACAAATATAATGCTTAAATGTCATCCATCCATTTTCTACCATTTGTCCCTTTCAGGTTTGCGGGGGTGGCTGGAGCGTATCCAAGCTGCATTCGGGCGGAAGGCAGGGTACACCCTGAACAAGTCCATCCATACATCCATTTTCTACCGCTTGTCCTTTTCAGAGTCGCAAGGGGTGCTGGAGCCTATCTCAGCTGCATTCGGGCGGAAGGCGGGGTCGTAATGCTCAAATGTTGTAATCATATTTACTACTATAAACACGTATTTTTAAGTGAAAATAGTTGTGCAGGAACATCTACTATTTCAAGCAAATATAACAAATAAAAAAAACTTACATTGATGTCTTTAAAGTGATAACATAATATTCACTGATATTTAGCTTTGCTGGCTTCAAATATCTCTACTGGGTGATGGTTCATGAGGTTGCGACTTGTCCAACGTGTACCCTGCTTTTCACCTGAGTGCAGCTAGACAGGCTCCAGCTCCCCCCTCCCCCAAAGTGTACAGTTCTTTTTTGGTGATCTCCCTTTGTGCGCTTTGTGGTTATCAGCTGGCTATGTCGGCTTGGAAACGCTCGAGACAAAAGCGGCGCACTTTGCTTTGCAGAACGCAGAAGTTCTTACCTACAACAAAGAGGTTGTGTTTTCACCACAGTTTGTTTGTATGTTTACATAACTCAAACAGATGGAGTTTGATGAAATATTCAGGAAATGTCCAAAAATCAATTCTTCTTACCTACTACAAAATTCCATGCCCGCACTTTGAATGTAGTTTATTTTCAGACACAGCCAACGCTAAAGCACCATAAAAAAAATGCACTCGCCAAGTTTCCATTTGATACCATCACACGTCAGGGCGTTATTGTGAAGACTTTGAAACCAAAATACAGCAGCCTTAATAAACAGGCATGGATAACAGTTGATGACAATTAAACTTGAGTTAATTTCCCACAATGAGTAACACTTTCCCATTGAAATAAATAAAGTTAAACTTAGTTTTGAATTAATAATACAATTATTAATTGATTTAATAATAATCATAATTTTTGTTTGTACTCATTATTTTGTACTGTTATGTTATTTTATAACCTATTTCCGACAGTAATAAAAACAACAAACTCTCTAAGCAATGTGATTTTACAATGTTTTGCTGTGAACTAAAACAGTGCATAAATAATCATGATAACCGTGAAACCGTGATTATTATTCAGACTTTAATCGTACAGTCAAAATCTATAATCGATGCATCCCTAATTATTACTCTGATAAATAGTGATTGAAATGTGAGATTATGTACATTTCTATGGGTATTATGAACTATTGTCTGATACGTGCGCGGGTACCTGAGAGTTCCGGAGAGTCCTTGTTTGCGGAGTCCAATGAACTTGAAACCCAGTTGGCCTTTTCGACTGGCTTCACGGTTGTATTGTCACCTCCAGTCTTCGCTTCCAAGGACTCCTGAGCTGCAACGGTGACCAAATAAAACCTCTTCAAACTGTCACTAAATAATAATGAAGTAAAATGGACATAAATGTCATGTGAAGGCACTTCACACACACAAGTGTTATAAGACTTCATATTTCTACGCTTTACCATGATGGCTATGAAATAAAACAAGATCAAGTGTAGATTTTCCTGATCAACTCCGCTTTAGAAATACAACAGAACCTCGATTTATGAACCCCTCCATTAGCAAACATTTGAATTTACAAACCTACTGATTGAGCCGGGTATGCCTCTGTCTACGAATCGTGTCTCTGTGTAAGAACACCTAGCTGTCAAAACTCAGGGCTCCACATTGTAGAGGAGGCAGAGCCTTCCACTTACCTCTGCAGAGGAGACTTCATAGTCACATCTCAGCGGTTCAGTGTGTGCCTTTTGTGTGTTTTTCCCTTATTGACAAGTTTTTCCATTTTGCTAACTCAATATGAGTCCCAAAAAGCCAACAGACCACAGTGGCAAAAAGGAGCGAATCCCTATGGAGACTACAGTTTTTGCGAAGAGTATGGAGCAGGCTCAGTATCACAGCAAGTTGTAATTGTAAAGAGACTGGACTTTACTAGAAAACGATGCCAGGGAATTGATTGATTGATTGATTGGTTGAAACTTTTATTAGTAGATTGCACAGTACACTACATATTCCGTACAACTGACCACTAAATGGTAACACCCGAATACGCTTTTCAACTTGTTTAAGTCAGAGTCTACGTTAATCAATTCATGGTACAAATATATACAATCAGCATAATACAGTCATTACACAAGTTAATCATCAGAGTATATACATTTAATTATTTACATTATTTACAATCCGGGGGTTGGGACAAGGGGTTGATATCAGCACTTCAGTCATTAACAATTATATCATCTGAGAAATGGACATTGTAACAGTGTAGGTCTGACTCTGTAGGATATGTACAGCGAGCAGTGAACATAGTGAGCTCAGAAAGCATAAGAACAAGTATATACATTTGATTATTTACAATCCGGGGAGGTGGGATGTGGTGGGGGAAGGGTGTTAGTTTAGGGTTGTAGTTGCCTGGAGGTGTTCTTTTAGTGCGGTTTTGAAGGAGGATAGAGAAGCACTTTCTTTTACACCTGTTGGGAGTGCATTCCATATTGATGTGGCATAGAAGGAGAATGAGTTAAGACCTTTGTTAGATCGGAATCTGGGTTTAACGTGCTTTGTGGAGCTCCCCCTGGTGTTGTGGTTACGGCGGTCATTTACGTTATGGGAGTAGTTTGACATGTACTTCGGTATCAGGGAGGTGTAGCGAATTTTATAGACTAGGCTCAGTGCAAGTTGTTGGAAAACTTTAACAGTTTTGTTATCAAGTGTGAGGCGCAGAAGTAATTCTACCTCGTTGTCGTTTCAAACAAAAGAGTCCCTTTCTTGGCGTGCATCTGCCATCTCTTTTTTTGTTTTGAATTGTGACCGGAGAATATAACTTTATGCGGGTGCGCAGTTTCTTCAATGGTTTTGGTGGTTCCATTGGCTTTGTTCATTTACAGCGCCACTTATGGCGAGGCAGAGTATTACATCATTCTCACCCAGGAAACATTTCCGCCTGTATGTGACTCACTATTCATAGGACACTGTGGGGACGCATTTATTTTTTAAAGCCAAAACACAAATTGAAACAAACGTTGCCGTGGGGTTATGCCCTCTGAAGCCTTTTTTTTTTAAATTTCGTTTCAGACCACCAAAAACAGTTGGCGTGGGGAAAAAGGCTGAAACGGTACATATCATATTCCACCTAAAAACGGTTCTGTGGAATCCCTTTTACTACAGCGGCACCGGAAGGCACACACGGACGGACGGGGGCTTGACCTCCTTTGTCTGTCTGTAGCAGTTGTTTTTTCTCAAGTTATTTGATGGTGTTATTGTGGATGGATTTTACTTTTTCAAATGTTTATTAAGGATTTAATGACTGTTTGAAATTGGCTTCTGTGTGTGCACGTATGTTTAACGGTCGATCGTGAAAATATTTGAATTTTTTTTTTTTAATTTGACATTCGTCTGTGACAACCCCACCCGAGGAGTGATTAACAGACCCAATCAGGCGAGCTTTTTAACACCTGAACATGTACGCAAGCCTCTGCCCCTCTTCCCGCGGCTTTCGACACAGCCACCCCACCGAACACAGCCGCCCACTACACCTGCTCATCTCGCAAACGCGCATTTCATGACGTTTTAAAAAATCATCAGGCTGCAACAATGAATTAAGGCTGAATGTTGCAATGCATGGGACATTTTTTAGCATCCAACATCAAACAACCCTTCCCTCATCCACAAGTCCATGATCATCATCGCTCCGCTGCGATGGGAACTAACAAGCCAAATACTACAGTACGTGAACATTGCTCCAAAGTAGGGATTTTGTGTTGGTTTATTGTGCATACCAAACTAAACATTGACTTATAAAAAGGCAGTAACATATGATAAAACAAGGCGGCAGCGAAAGGTTTTCCCAGTTTGGCCCCTTTTTATCACGGGGGAAAAACCTGCCAGGTGAACAGCTTGATTGTATTACTTCCGGCGCTGACGTAAGACAACCATGTGACTCGTGTTTCATATGTGACCATTGGATGAAGAAAAATACTAAAGTACTAAGACTATAGTGGACATAAACAATTAGTTTCTACGGCAAAGTGGGTGTCACTCTATTCTGCCTATGAAGCCGTTAGAAAACACCCAAACACCTGCATTAAGATTTTATATCATTACGTCCCTGCTTGGCACTCAGCATAAAAGGTTGGAATTGGGGGTTAAGTCACCAAAAATGATTCCCGGGCGCGGCCACCGCTGCTGCTAACTGCTCCCCTCACCTCCCAGGGGGTGATCAAGGGTGATGGGACAAATGCAGAGGATAATTTCACCACACCTAGTGTGTGTGTGACAATCATTAGTACTTTATATACATAATGTAAGTATATATATCTAATGTAGGAACAGGTATCTTTTAATATTTATGTATTTTGATAATTTTAAGCATATGCAGCGCATTATTTTAAAAACGCATCACAACGTTCACATTTTTTCCCACCACTACATCACTAATCATTACTCACTGCAGACTTTATGACAGCCAACCAACACAATTACACATCACTTACTGTAAAAGGTCTGCTGTCATTAGGATGCTGACTGCTAGGACGTTCATATATTCATACTTGCCAACCTTGAGACCTCCAATTTCGGGAGGTGGGGGGTGGGTGCGGGGGGCGTGGTTGTGGCGGGGGCGTGGTTAAGAGGGGAGGAGTATATTTACAGCTACAATTCACCAAGTCAAGTATTTCATATATATATATATATATATATATATGTATATATATATAAGAAATCATTGACTTTCAGTGAATTCTAGCTATATATATATATATATATATATCCATCCATCCATTTTCTACCGCTTATTCCCTTCATATACACACACATAACACTCATCTACTCATTGTTGAGTTAAGGGTTGAATTGTCCATCCTTGTTCTATTCTCTGTCACTATCTTTCTAACCATGCTGAACGCCCTCTCTGATTATGCATTGCTGTGTGGCACGCACAAAAGTGCTTTCATCAAATGCACTAGATGGCAGTATTGTCCTGTTTAAGAGTGTCACAACATTGCTGTTTACGGCAGACGGACTGCTTTACTGTAGACGTTCTTTATATTGTGGGAAAGCGGACTGAGGTCCGCATGGAGCTGGAGGGGGCGTGGCCTCCAGCTCCGCCTGAATTTCGGGAGATTTTCGGGAGAAAATTTGTCCCGGGAGGTTTTCGGGAGAGGCGCTGAATTTCGGGAGTCTCCCGGAAAATCCGGGAGGGTTGGCATGTATGATATATTCCCATTTAGATAAAGAATGACTCATGATACTTGCGAAGAAAAAGTGGGGTGGCGCCAAGCGTCTTTTTGTGTTGTTCCAGCATTTTTCGGGTTTAAATTGGCTGTTAAAGTGTACCAACTTGTCGGAATTCATCCTTGTCCTATCTAGGTGGAAGGCATGATTTATGATCTAGTATAACGTTTGACGAGCAAGGAAACGAGGATGCAGCTCATTAGTCAATCATGTAGACACTGGCACGCAAGCTTGTGATCCCGGCACCGCTATAAATAGTTTGTCTGTGTTAGCGCTTTTAATAACAATATCACTAATACTCGGTTAATATTTAAGTCACAAAATGTAAATTAAGTATTGTTGGCGATTTTTGGATGTTTTTTTTTTATTGGGTTTTATGGGAGGAATAGAGGACCTCCATTTGGCTCTACTGTAAGCTGACTTTTATTTACGAGTTAGAATGCATTAAAAAATATATCCGTCGTTATGTCTTTCATAATGATTCTGAACGAAAATTCTTAAAAAAGTGCAGTTCCCCTTTAAGCTCATGACGCAGCCGGTGGAATTGTGCAGACATGTTTGTTACTGTATACTTTCTATACTAATTTCCTTCTGTTTTGGAGACTTTATATCTATAAGTAATAACTTATTTGATACTTGCTCATATTGACAAATGTATATATACTGTCATATTGTTCAATTAAGGACACTTATTACATATATCTAGCTTGTGTTCTATTCTGTACATTTATCTGTTGTAATATTCTTAAAAATACAGGAAAAGACAAACCCTGTGTGCTTATTGGAGCTGTTTAGCTTTTAGCTGGCTGTCCAGCTTTGCAGTTAAACACGCTGCAGGACTGCTTGTATCGGAGATTTTATATTGGAGATTTTAGGTGCAAATTGATATAATTCAATACAGTACTTGTATTTTTTGCTGATATTGGACTTATATTTGATGTCAATATCAAATCAAGACATCCCTAATTATTATGTCATTTATGGGACCGTCAGACGCTAAACTCCCTGGATTCTGTCACTCCCGCAAAAATTACTATAAAAGCAATATTAATAAAATGCACCTGCTATCAGGGTTCATTGTGCTATTGTTAGTGTTTTATACCAGGGGAAATAAAATCATGATGAACATATAAGCTAACCTTTGATAGCAGACATGACATGATAATAATAGTACTTACCCGGAGAAGATGTGAGTCCACTGCTGTCAGGTGGGAACCGTGTGTTGTTGATTAGGAGGTCAAACTTGGTGCTTCGACAAGTGTTTGTACACAACGTACTGTGTTGATAGAAGTCAAGCTGGCCTGAATCCATTATTTTCCTAGAGGTAGTGGAGCAAACTATTCAATAATTTGAAAATTAAAAGAGGAAACAAGGATTTACTTTATAGGTATGTTGATTTGCTACAGCTGTATCACTGCAAAGCAACGACACGACATAAAACCGCTTCTTCACGTACAAAGATGGAGGTTCAGTTTATGAAGTGTAGCTATTTTAGCTAATTGTCACATTCATCCAAGCACCACTGTTTGTGTTGGTAGAAAAGAAAAGACACAGTTGGGTTGTACGGTACATCTGTATTAATAAAGTACCGTGGTACTAATGAATTAAAAAAGGTACTATACTGCCTTTGAAAAACACAGGTACTTTTTTTTTTATAGACATGATGGCACGCCGTGGTGGCATTGCTGGTAATATAAGCAGATGCACATGTGAGTAAACACACACAGAGCACGTACAAGAGGAAACAGTGTGGAAACAGAAGAGGGAGACTGGACATATTTTGGCTTCAAAACTAACGATAAATGTGAAGCTATAAACACTGAAGAGTCTTTCTGCAATTAGTGCTTTAAAACATAGCAAACTTGCAGATACTGTCGCGCCGCAGTGTTTTAGCTACTTCTAAATCACGAATCCTTACCTCCATGACGACAAACAATTTTTCTTACAATTATCATTCCTGCAGGACGACGAATTGCTAAATATGTTTCACTACACACCGTAAGATAAAATAGCTAAAGCTAGCGCTCCTAAATGTAAGCAAATGGTTGAATCTATACAAATATCGACTGTGACGACACCAAGTATAAGAGCCATATGTAGTTTACACTTATTACATGGCAATATTCGCTGACGTCACCAGATGCAAACCGTCACAACTGGGAGCAAATTCCAAACGGCATTTCTTGGGACTGCGTGGCTCGGTTGATAGAGCAGCCGTACCAGCAACTTGAGGATTCCAGATTCGATCCCTGCTTCCGCCATCCTAGTCACTCCCGTTGTGTCTTTGGGCAGGATACTTTACCCACCTGCTTGGGGTTTACTACGTAAAGCGCTTTGAGTCACTAGAGAAAAAGCGCTATATAAAAAATATTTATATATGGGAAAGGAACACACGGTAGAATTTGATGGATGGATGTGCAGATCCCAAATATGGTCTTACCGATAACACTGGCCCCCCGGGCTGTCTGCGGGTATGACTCGGATATATTAAAGTACACTCACATAGCAGGTATGCTGCCTCTGCTCCACACAATTGCATGCGTCTTGCCAACAACATCACAACAACCTGTTTTGGCAGTGCTGTTTTGATGATCAAAGTGGCCAAATGTTTGGTATGTCACTAATCGATAAATGATAGGCTATATATTCATACAGGCGTTTTATTTTGCAGTGGTTCCGCACCACAATCAATTATATGTAGGGGAAACCCTGGTATTATGAAGTGATGCCACATGTAAACGCACAGAAGCCCAATTTATAACAACAGTCAACAGTAGCCAGCATGAGAAAGGAAAAGTAGAAGTGGCCTGGTAATTTGTATTCCCATTAGCTTGCTTGAGGACATGAAAAACATCAAATATTTACCAAATGTTTTAAAAAACTCCAAAGAGAACAATTCAGTCAGTGGCCTTTACAAACATTGCTCACCTTAACATGACGCCGCCCATTCGGATTGCTCGTTTCCAGTCTTTCAGTGTAGCCTTTCCAGAAATGTGTACAAACTGCTTCGGACTGATCAGCTGATCTTCATACTGAGGATGAGAGTATTGGTAAGTAAAGGTATCCATGATTACCTTGCTTAATGACACCAGTGGTATTTTATGATTTTGCCTTCACAATACACTACCGCAATGGATTTGAAATATGGATTGAAAGAATAGTCAGTCAATGAGTGCATGATATCTAGAACCCATTAATTTCAAAATGGAAATGCTTTGCAGCCACCCCTTAGTTTCTCGTTTGTGGGTCTTGCTGCCTTCACTTTCGTCTTCTGTGAGTGAAATGTAAGCCTGCTCTGTTAACTACTGCCGTGATCATAATAGAATATTATATTTGGCTTCAAAACATCTTGATTTGCTTCTTGCAGTAACTTGCAATAAGATAAAGGCAGTGAATACTAGTGAAATGCTTTGATTGGTGTGAGAAAAAAAAGTTTCATAAATTCAGAAAAGTCAGAAATTTTGCTCAAAGGAAGGTTGACATATTAAAATGTACAAACAATCAGGGCTGGACTTAAAAGGACTGTTTGCGAGGAGTACTGTAAGGAAATGGGAAATGGCGCATGTATTGCTGATTTGGTGTTGGCGTTGTTGACCGCTACCGGCAATTCTGACTTGTTTATTGTCACTCTTGTCGTACCTTGCGCCAGTCAGAGCTGTGTCAACCTGTCTTAGATATCCCTTTGTGTGATCAGAAACATTTTAAATGTATCCAAACTCTTACAGTCTCGCTGTATAGTTTCGGATTGCTATGCAACGGCTTTGAGCTAACGTTTTAGCTAGTTAGCCTCCGGCTTGTGGCACCTTTATTTCTAGGATTTTATCGACGAAGTGGAAAAAGATGCCTTTATTACAGCGAAGGAGAAGGCACTGCTACGATACAAGCAAATTACGGATTGCCTCACACTGCTAGTTTGTGCTAACTAGTGAGTAACTTGTAATAACTTTTGCAGTCACCAAGTAAATCAAGTGAATCCTGTGTGAGATTCTGCACAAGCGCTCTGTGATAAGTGAATCAAACGGGGGCGAGCCGTAACATGCAATAACTACGTATGTGCAGTACTTCTCGCTAGTGTTACCATATCTGAGTTATTGTGTAGAAATATGGGGAAACAACTACAAATGTGCACTCCATTCATTAACGGTATTACAAAAAAGATCAATTAGAATAATACATAATGTTGGATATAGAGAACATACAAACAATTTATCTATTGAATCAAAAATATTGAAATTCATCGACTTGGTGCATTTACAAACAGCGAAAAGTATGTACAAAGCAAACTATAACCTGCTACCCAAGAATGTACAACAATTCTTCTCAACAAAAGAGAAGAACTATAACTCTAGAGAAAAATCTACGTAATTAAAAGAAGCACGTACAACACTTAAAACCTTTATCCGTATGTGAAATTAAATTATAGAATGGATTAAGCGAGGAAATCAAACAAAAGCAATAACATTATTCAGTTTGAGAGACTGTTCAAACTACAAGTGTTCACAAAATACAAAGAAGAACAATTATGATAAACATCTTGAACCTTTTTAAAAAAATTTAAAAAAAATAATGATCATTTATGTATTTATTTTTGTTGACTTACTTAAAGTATATGTACTTATTCACTGTTTTGTTACAAACAGAGAACAAAGAAATAGGATAAAACTGCTATGATATGAAAAGCGGTAGGATTAAATGAGCGCTGCTTCTTCCAACTCCTTTTTGGACTTGCAGAAATGAAAGAACTGGAAATAAAAGATGCATTATATTTTATTGTATGCATGTTTGAAATAAACTGAAACAACTGAACTGAACCATGTACAAGCTTTTGCACATGCGTTTTGTGATGAGTGAATCAAGTGAATCGATTCTCTTTGATGAATTACTCACAGGTACCCGAGTCAGTAAAAAGAATCACGTTTACCATCACTAGTGCGAACGCTAGCGGTGACTGTCAGGTGATCTCAGTGTTAAAAAAATGCCACAAGTATTCGTCAACACAAGAAAACAATTTTTTTTTAAATTTTTTATTGTAGCATTATGGTTGTTAACGTGTTGACACGCACAAATGATACTTGTGTGTGAATGCGCACTGACAGTTAAGCTTGCTGTTGTTATGTTTGAATAATGAAGATTGATGAGCTATTACCCCCTTGTTATGTTGATTTGATATACAGTGCATCTGGAAAGTTTTCACACCGCTTAACTTTTTTCACATTTCGTTATGTTTCAGCCTTATTCCAAAATGGAATATATCCATTTTTATCCTTAAAATTCTATTAGCAATACCCCATAATGATAATGTGACACATATTTTTAGAGATTTTTTGGCAAATGTATTAAAAAATAAAAAAACTAAGAAGTCACAAATACATAAGTATTCACAGCCTTAGCCATGAACCTCAAAAGTGAGATCAGGTGCATCCTGTTTCAACTGATCATCCTTCCGACAGCTTAATTGGAATTAATTTACCACAACTGAACCTGTGGTAAATGCAGTTAATTGAACATCATTTGGAAAGTCACACACCTGTCTATAAGGAGTGTCAAAAAAATAGATTTTCAGATTAATAGCGATTCTTATTTGATTAAAAAAAAAAAATCTAAAATCTTTTTTTTATTTAATCTTTCCTGTCCAGCAACTTGGACAAATCATATAGTTGGTGTAGATGCCCATAGTTGCTGTACAGATGTACAAATTAAGTGTTGGATACTTCTATTGTTGGGGAAACATTTTATTAAACAAAACCAGTTTTCTTTTAACTACCGTAATTAAGAAATTAATCAGAGCTGTTTATCCACCTTATAGAGGAATGTAGTTAATCATAGAACTGGCATTCAAGGTTATCAAAAAAGTATAGATTTTGAATCTAGAATC
This sequence comes from Nerophis lumbriciformis, assembly GCF_033978685.3. NCBI lineage: Eukaryota > Metazoa > Chordata > Actinopteri > Syngnathiformes > Syngnathidae > Nerophis > Nerophis lumbriciformis. The sequence continues at coordinate 31,208,487 of NC_084558.2, read as the reverse complement.
GTTTTGAATCGAGAATTGGTTCTGAATCTAATCATTACCCCAAAGAATCTAATCAAATTGTGTGGTGCCCAAAGATTCACAGCCCTACTGTATATATAAGGTTCCACACTTGACTGTGCATGGCAGAGCACAAGCTAAGCATGAGGTTGATGGAATTGTCTGGTGTTCAGTGAATAACCTGGCACTGAACACCACAAAAACCAAGGAACTCATCTTTACATCAACGGCAAGGAGGTGGAGAGAGTCAGCTCTTTCAAGTTCCTCCGCACCCTCATATCTGCGGACCTATCCTGGACCCCAAATACAACTGCGGTCATCCGGAAGGCCCAGCGGAGACTCCACTTCCTGAAGGTGCTGAGGAAGAACAGGCTAGAGAGGCAGCTGATGGTGACCTTCTATCGCTCGGCTGTCGAGAGCCTGCTGACGTACTGCATAACATGTGTGATACGCCAGCTGCACTGAAGCAGACAGGAAGGCAATTCAGAGTCATAAACTCTGCACAAAAAATCATCGGCTGCCCCTTCCCTTCCCTGAAGGATTTACACAACTCCCGCTGCCTCAACAGAGCAAAAAAACATTACCAAGGACAGCACACACCCTGGCTTCCACTTGTTTGACCTGCTACCATGGGGCAGGTGCTACAGGTGCATCAGAGCCAGAACAAACAGGCTCAGACACAGCTTCTTTCCCAGAGCTGTCACCATCTTGAACGCAAACTTGTAATAAATAATTCACCCCTAATATCCCCCCGTGCAATATCCTACCCTAATACCCTATTGTGCAATATTACCCTTCTAGTGTAATACGTACGACATTGATTGTTACTTTATTACTCTGTTATTCTTGTTCTGTATATTGTGCAGTATTTTGTATATTGTACAGGACTGTAAATGCGTATTGCTTTATTGTATAGTAGTCTGTTTATTTCAATTCTTATTTTTTATCTTTATTACTACTTGTGTGATTTATTTTTATTCCATATTTGTTTCCACTACCGCACCTTAAGTTGGAGTCCTTAATCTCGTTGTATGCAAATATAATGACAATAAAGTCCATTCTATTCTCTAGACCTCTGAAACATTGTCTTGAGGCACAAATCTGGGGAATGGTACAGAACAATTTCTGCTGCCTTGAAAGTCCCAAAGAGCACAGTGGCCTCCATCATCCATAAATGGAAGAAGTTTGGAACCACTGGGACTGTCTAAACTGAGCGATCGGGGCAGAAGGGACATAGTCAGGGAGGTGACCAAGAACCTGATGGTCACTCTGTCAGAGCTGCAGCATTCCTCTGTGGAGAGAGGATAGCCTTCCAGAAGAACAACATTCTCTGCAGCAATCCACCAATCAGGCCTGTTTGGTATAGCCATTCCTGGAGTTTGCCAAAATACACCTGAAAGACTCTCAGACCACGAGAAACAAAATTCTCTTGTTTGATGAGACAAAGATTGAACTCTTTGGCATGAATGCCAGGTCTCATGTTTGGAGGAAACCAGGCATCACTCATCACCAGGCCAATACCATCCCTACAGTGAAGCATGGTGGTGGCAGCATCATGCTGTGGGGATGTTTTTCAGCGGCAGGAACTGGAAGACTAGTCAGGATAGAGGGAAAGATGAATGCAACATGTACAAAGACATTCTGGATGAAAACCTACTCCAGATTGGTCTTGAACTCAAACTGGGGCGACGGTTCATCTTTCAGCAGGAGAACGACCCTAAGCACACAGCCAAGATATCAAAGGAATGGCTTCAGGACAACTCTGTAAATGTTCTTCAGTGGTCCAGCCAGAGCCTAGACTTGAATTGGATTGAGCATCTCCGGAGAGATCTGAAAATGGCTGTGCACCGACGCTTCCTATCCAACCTGATGGAAGCTTGAGAGGTGCTGCAAAGAGGAATTGGCGCCACTGCCCAAAAGATAGGAGTGCCAAGCTTGTGGCATCATATTCAAAAAGACTTGAGGCTATAATTTCTGCCAAAGGTGCATCAAAAAAGTATTGGCTGTAAATAATTATGTACATGAGATTTGTTTTATTTTTAATAAATAAATAAATAAATCATATTGTCATTATGGGGTATTGTGTGTAGAATTTTGAGGATACATTTCGGAATTGACCTGCAGTGTGAACAAGATCAAACTTGTAGTTTTGATGACCAATTATGGAAGTGTGCCGGTGCCAAGTCCGCAACTGGATGTGACGTCACGCGCAACAAAGTACCAATATATGGTACCTTCGATTTTACGTCAATCAGTACCCGGTGATACCGGTTGGTACCCATTCTTACACTCAGTCAGTGCTGCTAAGTTGCTGACTTGTAGGGAAACTCAGATACTCTTAAGCTTAAATACTCCCCACTGCCTCGTCTGGTTTCTACCTTGTATTTGTACAGTGTACCCGAGACTAGGCGTAGTGCACTAAACTGGAAAGTTTGCTTCCGCCCTAAAGCGTTAGGACAGACGATAGCGGCAGCCTCATACCAGGTTTCTGCCCTGTATATGATCAGGAAATGTGAAAATTGTAATCTTTACTTAAGAAAATGTTAAGAAATGATTGTAATCATAAATAAAATACAGTTATAACCCTGTTTAATGGACATATACGAATATCTATGTTATTATTATTTGTAAAAAATTGTACTATGGCTAAGGCAGCACGGTGGGAGAGGGGTTAGTGCATCTGCCTCACAATACGAAGGTCCTGAATAGTCTTGGGTTCAATCCCGGGCTCGGGATCTTTCTGTGTGGAGTTTGCATGTTCTCCCCGTGACTGCGTGGGTTCCCTCCGGGTACTCCGGCTTCCTCCCACCTCCAAAGACATGCACCTGGGGATAGGTTGATTGGCAAAACTAAATTGGCCCTAGTGTGTGAATTTGAGTGTGAATGTTGTCTGTCTATCTGTGTTGGCCCTGTGATGAGGTGGCGACTTGTCCAGGGTGTACCCCGCCTTCCGCCCGATTGTAGCTGAGATAGGCTCCAGCGCCCCCCGCGACCCCAAAGGGAATAAGCGGTAGAAAATGGATGGATGGATGTATTATGGCTATGTCTCAGCTGTGTCATCTGACCACACGTCCATGGCGCATACTTGCCAACCTTGAGACCTCCGAATTCGGGAGATGGGGGGTCCGGGGGTTAAGGTGGGCGGGGTTTGGTGGTAGCGGGGGTGTATATTGAAGCGTCCTGGAAGAGTTAGGGCTGCAAGGGATTCTGGGTATTTGTTCTGTTGTGTTTATGTTGTGTTACGGTGCGGATGTTCTCCCGAAATGTGTTTGTCATTCTTGTTTGGTGTGGGTTCACAGGGTGGCGCATATTTGTAACAGTGTTAAAGTTGTTTATACGGCCACCCTCAGTGTGATCTGTATGGCTGTTGATCAAGTATGTCTTGCAGTCACTTACGCGTGACTGTAGAAGCCGCATACAACATGTGACTGGGCCGGCACGCTGTATGTATGGCGAAAAAGCGGACTCTGCGACAGGTTGTAGAGGACGCAAAAGACAGTGCCATCACGGCACGCCCCCAATATTGTTGTCCGGGTGAAATTCGGGAGACTGGTTGCCCCGTGAGATTTTCGGGAGGGGCACAGAAATTCGGGAGTCTCCCAGGTAAATCGGGAGGGTTAGCAAGTATGCCACAGCATGATGTGATGCAAAGCCCACTTCCTGTCCCTCACTTAATTTTCACATTAAAAGGGAGAGACACAGTTTTTATAGAGTAATGCACTTATTTGTTAAAAAAACTTGTTTATGGTGGGAGTAATGGCTACCAAGGAAAAGTCAAGAGCTTAAAAACGCTTTACCGTCATTAAAGTCTCCGGTTTAGGAACATTACGCCAGCTGGTGAAATACATAAACGGACTAGACAAGTGGGTAAGACCAAAGCATTGTCCCGCCATTGGTCAGTAGATACGGCAAACCAGTCAATGAGCTGAAACTATTAATACTGCTTTCAGTTTTTTATGTTCCATTTTAAAAAATCATCAAACTTGTTTACATACAAGCTAGGCAGTTTTATGTTTTGTATTTTAAAAACCAAGGAATGTACTGAACCATGATCCTAGTGTACTGTAACACCTCTACGATACAGCATTGCATTACAGTTCCACGTCTACATGTTAATACTAACCTTTACACATTTTACATTGATTCCTGGGCATACAAACTTCTTCACCAGCAACATGGCTTTACTGTCACCGCATGTTATAGGGCAGCCATCTTCAACATCTACTTCCTCAGCATCTTCTGCAAGGATGAAAAAATCCATGTGAGTGAGCATGTTGATGAGGACAAGTTCATAAAAGATATTTGTCCCTTTAGAATTGTGACCCTCTCCTACCTGGATGTGTTTCATCAGTCATGACAGATGCATTTATTTCAGCAGTCTCATCTCTGAAACAAAACATTAAAATGTGCGTTTTTTTGTTGTCAAGTTTTTTAGAGATAGTCAATATTGTCAAAACCTACAGAAAATACATTTGCCTTGAACCTTTGTCCTAAAACGCATTTGAAAACATTATTAAACTCAAATTATGTGACCGGATCCACGCAAGATAGCAAAAGTCTCCACGTTTTGTTGTATCAAAAAGTATTTTATTGGCAATGTATGTGAAATATGAAAACAAAGCTGCGCATAATTGTGAAGTGCAATGAAAATAATGTGTGTGCAAATATTTGATACAGCAAAATGAAATCCAGTGCAACCAATTTTCTTCAGAAATTCACTTTGCTTGGACATGACAGCATGTAATTTATTTTCCAAAAATAAAAAACAGGTTTTCTCTTAGAAAAAGTGATTTTCGATTTCAATGTTTTGGTAAAAACTTCAAAAGACATCAGAGGGAAGCGCACTCTCTGGGCTTGTGGAAGTGAATTTTTGGCCGCCTTTTGTGACCTATTTGATTACCTAATAAATGGCTGACGCAAGACTCACTCCTCTCTTTCACTTTTAATACATACCTTCACTCACCAAATGTAGCAACAAGATCACAAAATTGGCAACACATATCCCTTTTGCTAAGTCTTATTCTCTTGTAAAGCAGGTGTGTATGACGTGTGTTGAGGAGCGGAGTTACGATACATACCGCCACAATATCATTAGAATTTATCATGAGCAAGGGTGAACCGTTAGGGCCAAATCTGCATTTGTGACAGAGCAAAGCTCATTTGTGGTCACGAATAAATTAATACATGGGAAACAATGACGTGTGCGTGGGGAGCATCATGTGTCTATGGAGAGCACTTGCACAGGACGAAGGAGCCCACGGTAGCTTGCAGGCACAGCACATGATAGAGAGGAAAATCAATTTAATGATTTTCTTTTTTTAACATCTTTATAAACTCGAAGTTCGATATTGCGGTTGTTAGGGTCCATAACATACCAAATCGCATTATTCCCAAGATCGCGTTATATAGAAATCTTTATTTTTTAACCCTTTTCTTTTTGAAAAAGTTATGCGCTTTAGCTTGCCTGCCTAAACCTGCTTGGTGTATTGTGCTCCCATGTCACGGGCAGTATCCATCAGTAGGATTGGACATCAATGATTAAATATTTAGTTATTTGTGTTTAGGTTTATTTTTTTAATTCCTTTTTTGGAGACTTTCATTAATATTTACTGTGTACGTTTGTGAATACGCCATAATTTGGTGAAAAACAATGCTAATGAATCTGATGGAGAAAATAAATGGAAAAAATTTGGGGTGAATGGCACCATTGTGTTGTATCAAACTTTGAGTGTACTTAAATAATCTGATTGCAATTGAAAATTGATTAATCGTGCAGCCCTAGCTCTTTGCATCATCTGTAGAGGAGTGATTGCATTAAACTCAAAGTCCAAAATAACGCGACATTCTACAACAGGGGTTTCAAAATCGCAACTATTTGCTGCCCACAGGGTCATATTTGTGACCCTGTACTTAATTTCATATTTTAGTGTAATTGCGGCCAGCACACACTGGGCGGCTAATAGTTAAATATATTACAGCACTCTTAAATTCCACTATAAAGGACACTAAATACATTAACAGTCCGAACACAAAAAATACATCGAAACAAACACACATCGGACAACACAAAGACCAACTTGCTGTCAGCAAGCAGAAGTCTCTATGACCATCTCCTTGGGAATTCAACAGTGTAAAATTATTTTAAAAAATGTACATTCAATTTTATAATTATATTCACTTAGGGCCTATCATAGCTCAGGGATGCTGCTGGTAGAAGTATTTAACAAATTTAGTCACATAGTTGAAATGTAATTCAGAACTGAATACTTTGTGTTGCCCAGCCTTTCCCTAACTATACCTACATCGGCCCCCAAGTACATTGAGTTTGAGACAACTGTTCTACAGTATATAACACAATCGTGCCAAGGACATTAAATTGTTGCCCGTTTTTTTCCCCACCAAAGTCAATCGCGTTGTTTTTCACCAAATGATCGCGTACTTAAATATAACGTCATGATCGGTCCCTCCCGGTCATGTCCTGTGTTGGTTTTGTTGTTATTCTTCTTAGTTTAGTGTATATTTATGTTGCAACACTCCTAGTACTCCTTTGTTTACATTGTTGTTGCTCGCAGTGCCTAAATTTTCGCACCGGTTTCTGTTTTTTGATTAGTGTCTACACCTGCTGCTGCCACTAATCACTCCCCTTTATATGTCCATGTCATGCTGCCTGTCCTTGCAGATTTTTGTTTTCTCTACGCGACAGTTATGCGTCTTCGTTGCTACACATATGCTTTCTTGTTGTTCGCCGTTGGCGACCCTTTGATTTCCAGTTAACTTCACGCTAGGCTAATGCACTTAATGTTTTTGTACCTTGCAGTGGTATTAAACAAGCATTCTTACCACACAAGCTGCTTGCTGCTGTCCTTTGCATCCTGATACACAACCTTCGCAGACATGCGACCAGATTGTAACACTTACACAGTAAATCTTTATAAAAGTCTCCAAAAGAAGAAATAAAAAAACAATAACAAAATTTGACTCAGTGATGTCCAAACCTACTGGTAGATACTTGGTGGATACTGCCCGCCCCATTCTGTGACATGGGAGCACAAACCACCATTCACGCCAGTCATGTGGGAACACTATCCACTAAGCAGGTTTAGGTAGCAGAGTATAGCGCATAACTTTTTCATGGACAAAAGGGTAAAATATTGGGATTTCTTGGTACCGATCTCAGTAATAACGCAATCGGTATTTTATGGACCATAACGACTGTGTTATATCGAACTTTGAGTGTAATGGAAAGGCACGTCTTAATTTTGACTCTGGATTATTTGGGATTCTTTCTGTTGCTTTCTATTAAGAATGTTTGTGAACTGTGGAGGAGCAATTGCAATACAGTTGGCTACACGGCTGCATGTGCATGCATTTGTGTTGCCACCCAAAAGTTACTAAATAGTGTGCACAGTTGCCAACTCCTGGCCTGAAATGCGCATTAAAACATTCAAGTAGATTATAATGTGTCGGAGGCTGCGTTCCATTTTCATGCAGCATTATCTGTCGGTCATATATTGTTCATCCACCGCTGTAGCGCGAACCCTTGAGCTCTTGCATTCTGCTTTTGATGTTGGTGTTTATTCCCAGCGGACTCAGCTTAGACTTGTGCTAATTGCAGATGTATCAAATCAAATAAAAACAAATAAAGGTGATGTTATTCTCAAATAGAAAACCACTGGCCTTTAACATTCCAAAAATATCTACTGTATTTTTCGGAGTATAAGTCGCACCGGATGAAAATGCATAATAAAGAAGGAAAAAAAAACATATATAAGTTGCACTGGAGTATAAGTCGCATTTTTTGGGGAAATGTATTTGATAAAACCCAACACCAAGAACAAACATTTGAAAGGCAATTTAAAATAAATAAAGAATAGTGAACAACAGGCTGAATAAGTGTACGTTATATGACGCATAAATAACCAACTGAGAACATGCCCGGTATGTTAACGTAACATATTATGGTAAGAGTCATTCAAATAACTATAACATATAGAACATGCTATACGTTTACCAAACAGTCTGTCACTCCTAATCGCTAAATCCGATGAAATCTTATACGTCTAGTCTCTTAGGTGAATGAGCTAAATAATATTATTTGATATTTTATGGTAATGTGTTCATAATTTCACACATAAGTCGCTCCTGAGTATAAGTCGGCAGCCCTCGCAGCCAGGTCACTCTTGAAAAAGATATTTCAATCTCAATAGGTTTTTTACCTGGTCAAATAAAGGATATGGATTGATTGATTGTTTTTTGCTGGTCTGCAGGAACGTTGTCAAAACTTTTGAAAACAAACATCACTAATTTTATGACATCATCGTTACATAAAAAGGTACTCACCCAGCCGTAAGGGACTGGAGCTGGAGGATGACTTGGGTTTTATTCAGATCATCAGCCTCACCATCCGTCTTCACCATCACCACCTGCTCCGTGGACATGCTCACATCCTCAGTGGTTGCCATCCCACTGTTGTGCTGCTATGAGCATTTATAGTCTATGTTCATGTTGCTAAAAAAGGATTAAAAAAAATATACAATTTTATCTTGCAAGCCTTAAGAAAACATTGTATTGCTAATGTAAAAAGTAAATTGTCGTGTAAAACAGTGTTTTTCAACCACTAGTGTGCCGCAAAATACAGTCTGGTGTGCCGTGGGAGATTATGTAATTTCACCTAATTGGGTTTAAAAATTTTTTTGCAAACCAGTAGTTATGATCCACAATTGTGCCGTTGTTGAGTGTCTGTGCTGTCTAGAGCTTGGCAAAGTAACCATTTAATACTCTTCCAAAACAGTAGGTGGCAGCAGGTAGCTAATTGCTTTGTAGATGTTTGTCGTGATCCCAATATGCAGACAACAGCGGGAGGCAGCGTGCAGGTAAAAAGGTATCTAACACTTAAACCAAAAATAAACAAAAGGCGAGTGCCGCTAAGAAAAGGCATTGAAGCTTAGGGATGGCTATGCAAAACAAAACTAAAACTGAACTGGCTGCAAAGTAAACAAAAAAAGAATGCTGGACAAAGACTTACAGCGTGTGGAGCAGACGGCGTCCACAAAGTACATCCATACATGACATGACAATCATCAATGTCCACACAAAGAAGGATAGCAGCCCCACAACTTAAATACGGTAGTCTCGATTACTATAACAAAGCGGGTGCAGGGAATAGCACTCAAGGAAGACATGAAACTGCTACAGGAAAATACAGACAAAACAGGAAACGCCACCAAAATAGGAAAGCAAGACAAGAACTAAAACACTACACACAGGAAAACACCAAAAAAGTCAAAATAAGTCGCGGCGTGATGTGACAGGTCGTGACAGTACACCTACTTTGAGACAAGAGCTATGGTGATGCATGCTTGGTTATGTGGTGGATGGTCCGAATCTTAAACAGCAACAAAAGTGAATTTAGTACAAAAGTTTTATTTACCCATAATCAAATATTACAAGGTTGGATTGGACAACGTCCTCCGGAGACGTTGGATGAATCGAGAATCATCCGAATCATACATAGGCTGGGTCTACTTGGCCATTTATGTGTTTTCCTCATGTGTCAAGGTCCCGTTGTTTTGGACCTGTTTATTCTGCAACCTCCTTGAATCCTTTAGCCATAATAAACAATCAAAACATTTTGTAGAATGGTCAGACCGACCATATATTCAACTCTCTCCCACATATGCTCCTTCAATGGCACAGAATAGAAAAAAGAGAAACGAGCAGACATTCTTAATGCTTTTCGACCTCGTTCTCTTTTCGGACTTCGACAGACACAAACTATGGTTCAAAAGGTCAGAAATTCCACTACAGTTATGATTTGATATCCAACAACTGCGAGAACGACTTTTCACTGTTAATATCGGCTGCTGAGTTAAATGTTATATATTCTGCTGGTGGTGTGCCTCACAATTTTTTTTTTTATGGAAAAAAATGTGCCTTGGCTCAAAAAAGGTTGAAAAATACTGGTGTAAAAACACTAATATTTTGCTAAAGACTAGAGTAGAAAAACAATATGGAGGAGTCAACTTCATTAAGAGATGCATATCATTTTGTAACCGTTGTATTTATATTTAGTGAACGTCACGTTTGTTTCGGGGGCTTTTTGCGATAACTATTTCCATGAACTTTAGTGACACAAGAAACCGTGTGAGATGCCAGAATAAGACGCAGTGTTCACTGGGAGTGTTTAAAAATATGGAAGCCATTACGACAAACACAATGACTCTGTGATATTTGCTCAAGTGGACGACCCGAAACACGAGTGAACTCTGGCTAAAGCAGGCGTTACCGTGTGCCCGTTACGTGCTACTTATCTATGAGACGTACGTCCTTCCGTAACGCAGCATTTTAACTCTCCGCTGGAATGACGTCTCTCGTGCGGCGCCACGCACGGCGGACAAGCAGGCGACGCAAGCCCTCCATTTTGTAAAAAAAAAAAAAAAAAAAAAAAAAGAGAGAAAATACTCACAACTCTCGCTGCACACTTTAACGTGTTGTACACGCCGTACACTCGTATCGGTGACTAACCACTACACATATTTTTTACGTCTAACATATATTTGCTTACCGAATGAGTAGAATTGCGTCTCAAGGTTCTAAGATGGTGCGCATGCGCGATCGACGAAAGTGGGTATACTTCCGGCATAACAGACCGCCTTGTCACGCACAACTTTTAAATCCGCTGCAGTAAATACAATAAACCGTAAAAAATACAAATTCATGGATGGATTTGATTATTTAGTGCTACTTTAACCTTGCATCTAAGTTTTGGGGGGGGTGCCAAAGCAAAGGTAGAATGAGTATCATTCTGATCGATACTCGCGTGATGAGATCAGCGTTTATCTTAAGAAATACCTGTTTTGTTTGTTATTTTAATTGTTATATTGTTACATAGTTGATATTTATACACTGTTATATTGTTTACAGCACTGGTTCTCAAACTTTTTTCACCTCGTACCACCTCAGAAAACACTTGGCTCTCCGAGTACCAACATTTAAATGCAGTATCGTAGTAGGCCTATAAGTATTGATTAAAAACAAGGTAAGTATATTGTAACTTTACACACCGTTTGAATGTGTTTAAATATAGGAAAACATAACTGGTACATTGTAATATCTAATTAAGTGATTTGGTGTACCCAGTGACTTGCGGTGAACTAAACACCAGGTGAGGCATAGTTACTTTTGGAGTTTTTGTTCTTCTTTTTTTACTTAATTTCATATGTGCAGCTCTAATCATTGTTGATTTAGGGTGCACACTAGAGAAACAGAAAAAAGAAGGGAGTTATTCGCTTTCATAAAAACGTTATCATAATGATATTATGATATGATAAATGAGACCAAAAAGTATTTGTTAAAGTTGTTATTAAATACTTGTTGGTCCCATTTGCTTTTAACAAAATAAATCAAGTATTGATATCTTACCTTTCTGTATTTGTATCTGAAGCAGCAATAGCTATCCTCCATGAAAACATACTTTGTATGATCACATTCATTTTGTCTTAAAGTCCAGTTTAGAGAAGTATTTAATCTTTGATACAGTATATAATCCTCCATATTGGCAGACACATTCATTTAATTCAATTTAATTCCAAGCAATAAAACAATATTTTTGCGTCTGACAAAAAAACACCCACACATGCTGGCTTACTGTAATAAAAATGCCATGTTTGTTATAAATACAGTTTTAAAAAAAGAAAAAAAGGCTTGCTTCCGCTGGAGAGACATGTGTCTGCTAGCACTTCTCCCAGTGTGGCGAGTCAGAGTACTGCAGAGGCATTGAACTGCAAGTTGACAATATATCGCCCCCTACCTTGAGGCAGAGGTACTTTCTGCCTCATGGCCTACCTTTTTCCCGCGGCAACAAGTATGCGCCCCCTCGCACGCACGCGCTCAATACACTTTGCGTTTAGTGGTGGAGGCACTACCTGTGTGTGCCTCACTTCTCGTCTTCCCCGTTATTTTGATCAGGAAACACGGAATTTCCGCGATTTTAAACCATGAAATTTATCAAAATATACAGGAACCACACCACAATCACATAGAATGCGTAGACCAAAAGAGAAATACTCAAACTTATTTTATTTTATTACTTTGTTTTTGAAGATCTCATGGTTAAGCCACCTGGTGACAAGGTGAGGCACTGCCTCACTTACGTCACTGGGCGTACCCATACCACAGTTTGAGAATCACTGGTATACAGTAAAGTCAGGGACTATGTATCGTCTTGTTTTTACATAATCGTTAAATTGTTTGATGTAAATTCAGTTTGTTGGTGTACTGTACATCATTTTTGTTTCCCCTGAAACCTGATTTTTCTTATGTTTATTGTTATGATCAACAAATTAAAGGTCAAATCCCCAAATCATTGAATGATCTAGTAACATTTTAATTACTATAATTATTGTATTTAATTGATTGATGAACTATTGTTTTTTTGGGGTTTTTTTTAGAAAATGCTGAAGGAACATAAATAGAGACTTAATTTGTCTTCCACATAAATGACCATTTCTAGCAACTTTACAAGAGTGGGAACACACAGGGGCATGCAAGTTTAAAAAAAGAACAAAAAATATGACAAAAGTCATAATAAGCTGAAGAAAAATAGCCTATGTGAGAGAACACTAATGCTAACATAGCCTCACAAGACATTGAAATGCATGTTGTACATTTTAAGCATTATTATTAGAAATGATTACCGGTTTTGGGTAAATGAACTGCACAACTGCTTTATTATTTCAGAAATGTTTTTAATTTTGTCCACAGTTGTTTTTTAAACTTTGTTGTTTATCATTGTTCTGATTTGTTTGTACTGTATAGTAACTCTCAAAATAAACTTAAACTTTTTCAACTCTAGATAAATCAATACACATAAAGAACTTCTCAGGCATCTTTATTAAAACAAGGTTACAAAGCTGATGATGACTCATGAATAACAGGACTGAAATGGCATTTATGCTAAAAGCATGTTGACACTTTTATTTTTATTTTTACTGAACAATTAAACACACAAACAGTATTCAATGTACAAAAATTAATGAACTTGTAATAGCCTTTATATTTAATACAACATGTAAGAAAAAAGATTCCTCTTAAAAACAAAAACATGCTGAAGGATATTGGTATGTATAAGAGAAAATACAAATGAAGACATAAAAATGATTTTAAAAAATTCACAACTGGGCTTATTTTAAACAAATTACATGATCCAATAAAGAAAATATTTCCAGGGCTTTTCTATTTTTTGACATTTTCGAAGATGTAATTAATAATTTAATATCATTAATCCAATGGGAGAATTTGTGGTTCACTTTGAAGAAATATAAACAATGATTTATATGTTGCTATCTTTTATACAGATTCCAAATGTAATATATTCTATCGTAAATGGGGACATCTCTATAACTTTGTCTTTCAGCCAACGTCTCATCTCCTTCCAAAATAAATATACAGTGTCACATTCCAAAACAAATGACTCACATTTTCTTACACCAACGTTACAGTGATTCAACCAAAAAAATGTGTTTAAAACCCCCCCCCCAAAATAATTTGCCGTTACTTGGACTGTGCTGAGATTTTAACCCCGAAGTCATATTTGAAATATGATCCAATATACAGAAAAATAAGTGAAATTAATGATGCAACTTCCTGTGGACCATGTGACTAGTGGAATGCTACCCATTTTCAGAAAGGTCAATCTATTAAGGTAACAGGACTGAGTGAAAACCCAGAGACATCAGTAAAGTGGAAACTACAGTCCAGGCCAAAAGTTTGGACATATCTTCTCATTTTAATGCGTTTTCTTTATTTTCATGATTATTTACATTGTACGTTGTCACTGAAGGCATCAAAACTATGACACCTGTGAAGTGAAAACCATTTCAGATGACTACCTCTCGAAGCTCACTGAGAGAATGCCAAGAGTGTGCAAAGCAGTAATCAGAGCAAAGGGTGGCTATCTATACTAGAATATAAAACATGTTAAGTTAAAGTAACAATGATTGTCACACACACAAGATGTGTCAAAATTATTCTCTGCATTTGACCCATCACCCTTGATCACCCCCTGGGAGGTGAGGGGAGTAGCGGGCAGCAGCGGTGGCCACGCCCGGGAATAATTTTCGGTGATTTAACCCCCATTTCCGACCCTTGATGCTGAGTGCCAAGCAGGGAGGTAATGCGTCCCATTTGTATAGTCTTTGGTATGACTCGGCCGGGGTTTGAACTCACAACCTACCGATCTCAGGGCAGACACTCTAACACAGTGGTTCTTAACCTGGGTTCGATCGAACTCTAGGGGTTCGGTGAGTCGGCCTCAGGGGTTCGGCGGAGGTCAAAACACACACGACTCATCGTGTAAATAAAAACTTCTCCCTATCGGCGTATTACGGATACGGCAACAGCAGAAGTCAGACTGATTTGCAGGTGTGTAATTTGTTGTGAGTTTATGCACTGTGTTGGTTTTGTTCTTTGAACAAGGTGATGTTCATGCACGGTTCATTTTGTGCACCAGTAAAAAAACATGGTAACACTTAAGTATGGGGAACATATTCACCATTAATTAGTTGCTTATTAACATGCAAATTAGTAACATATTGGCTCTTAACTAGTCATTATTAAGTACTTATTAATGCCTTATTCGGCATGGCCTTATTATAACCCCAACCCTCTAACCCTGGCCCTAACCCTTTTAAATTAAGTCTTTGTTACTTAGAATATGTTACCCATACTAAAGTGTTCCCAAAAACATATAACTTTGTCTTGAATTTGAAAATAACCAACATTTTATTTTTCACTAAAGAAGGGTTCGGTGAATACGCATATGAAACTAGTGGGGTTCGGTACCTCCAACAAGGTTAAGAACCACTGCTCTAACCACTATAGGTTTTCAGTTATTTCACCTTTTTTTGTAAAGTACACAACTCTACATGTGTTCATTCATAGTTTTGATGCCTCGTGAAAATAAAGAAAACACATTGAATGAGAAGGCGTGTCTAAACTTTTGGCCTGTACTGTACATCTTTGTTTATTTAAGAAAATACAAATAAAATGGACTTGGGATAACACACATATGTAAAAATATAACATTTCTGAAGGATTTACGTGATTATATTGTATGGTAAAGTCTTATTTTACGTCAAACAAAAAACAAGTTATATTTTTTCAATGGTTCAGATTAGAAATTATCGGTATCGGTTTTTTTGTTTGTTTGTTTTTTTTGCTTTTTTTAAAAATTAAATCAACATAATAAACACAAGATACACTTACAATTAGTGCACAACCCAAAAAACCTCCCTCCCCCATTTACACTCATTCACACAAAAGGGTTGTTTCTTTCTGTTATTAATATTCTGGTTCCTACATGATATATCAATATATATCAATACAGTCTGCAAGGGATACAGTCCGTAAGCACACATGATTGTGCGTGCTGCTGGTCCACTAATAGTACTAACCTTTAACAGTTAATTTTACTAATTTTCATTAATTACTAGTTTCAATGTAACTGTTTTTATATTGTTTTACTTTCTTTTTTATTCAAGAAAATGTTTTTAATTTATTTATCTTATTTTATTTTATTAATATTTTAAAAAAGGACCTTATCTTCACCATACCTGGTTGTCCAAATTAGGCATAATAATGTGTTATTTCCACGACTGTATATGTATATCAGTATCGGTTGAAATTGGTATCGGTAATTAAAGAGTTGGACAATATCGGAATATCGGATATCGGCAAAAAGCCATTATCGGACATCCCTAGTTCAGATGAATACTCAAAATTGTACTTATTAAACACGCAATCACATCAATGTGCAATACAATTTGATTAATATAGTTATCGCAGATAGATAGATAGTACTTTATTGATTCCTTCAGGAGAGTTCCCTCAGGAAAATTAAAATTCCAGCAGCAGTGTACAGAATTGAGAACGAATTTAAAAAGTAAAAAGTAAATTAAGGGGAGTATAAATGGAAATTAAATCGAGAATATCACACATTTGTACTTTTTATTTCACGTCGATGCAGCAAGCATATAACAATGAAGTCACTGTCAAAGCGTGGGGAATGGGGATATGGCGCCACCTAATGGAATGTTTATGATGGCAGCACAAGCCACATGAACATCCTATGAATGTTAACATTAAATCCCCCTGATAAAGGATCAGCAAATGTCATTCCGACTTCGATATCCACATATAAAATTAATATATGTGATTATTAGTTCAGTACAGTCTAGAGAATTCAGGTCTGATAGATGATTCTTCAAAGTCAGTTGTATTCACAGAAAATATGGGGGGCCCCAACAGTGATTAGTAGCCCACCCTGTAGCAAAAATTATGCTTCCGAAATCTCTTGATTTAGATTCCGCGAGCGACATCTGATTACAGATGCGCCCGAACCATTTTCATAGTTGAAGCCCTTTTATCGAGTCGGTCACAACGTTTCAGTAATGTCCAACGGTGCAGCGTTTCTCTGTCATGGTACTACAATAGCGTCAACCCTTATAAGGTGTACTACACGCAGTGCATAGATGTATGAACTCAAAACAGACAAAATGGCAAGAAACATAAAAACAAACGTAAAAACATCGACACTAGTGAAGGCAGTGTCAATATAGTGTTGTATTTTGATAAATGAGAATTGTATTGCAATGCATGATGGGTAACATCGTAGTTTGAGTCTAGTTGATCAACTTTAGTGTTGTTTGTCACTGTATTACAAACATCGTTCTTTCACAAAGTAAAATAATTTATACAAACATTTTTTTTATCATTGACACAATGACGGTAAACATATCAATGGTGCCGTTTGGAGGGTGTTTCTGCAAAGTGCCAGCAGGTGGTGCAGCCAGTCAACGTGTGAGTGGTGGCAGTGTTGAACACTCCGATCGTCTCTTTTACCGCATGTACTCCACTATACTGTATTTCACATGATATTATGGACGGATTTTAATTTACTATACTTTTAAAAATAACAATTATATTTTTACTGCGATACATTTTCGGATATGTTCGCTTTCTTTCGGCAGCCAATGGCTGCAAGAAGCACTGCAATGTCGCGAGCCAATCAAAACAAAGAAAAACAAGAAGAAGGCGTATGATTGGTTTCCTTGTGAGACGCGCTTGTTGATAGTATTCTGTCACGTGACTTCTTCCCGAAAGTGAAAACCAGTGGTAGTCAACCAAGCTAAGATGGCTGTTGTATACGGAAGTAGAATTGTCTCACCTCAATTTATATCATACTTGCCAACCTTGAGACCTCCGATTTCGGGAGGTGGGGGGTGGGGTGGGGGAGTGGTTGGGGGCGTGGTTAAGAGGGGAGGAGAATATTTACAGCTAGAATTCACCAAGTCAAGTATTTCATATATATATATATATATATATATATATACACACACAGTATATATATGTATATATATCCATCCATCCATCCATTTTCTACCGCTTATTCCCTTTGGGGTCGCGGGGGGCGCTGGAGCCTATCTCAGCTACAATCGGGCGGAAGGCGGGGTACACCCTGGACAAGTCGCCACCTCATCGCAGGGCCAACACAGATAGACAGACAACATTCACACTCACATCCACACACTAGGGCCAATTTAGTGTTGCCAATCAACTTATCCCCAGGTGCATGTCTTTGGAAGTGGGAGGAAGCCGGAGTACCCGGAGGGAACCCACGCAGTCACGGGGAGGACATGCAAACTCCACACAGAAAGATCCCGAGCCCGGGATTGAACCCAAGACTACTCAGGACCTTCGTATTTTGAGGCAGATGCACTAACCCCTCTTCCACCGTGAAGCCTATATATATATATATATATATATATATATATATATATATATATATATATATATATGTCTTAATAAGGTTATCCAAAAAATAGTGCTCGATACCGTAGTAGAGCGCAATATATGTATGTGTGGGGAAAAAAAATCACAAGACTATTTCATCTCTACAGGCCTGTTTCATGAGGGGGGGTACCCTCAATCGTCAGGAGATTTTAATGGGAGCATTCGCATACCATGGTTTATATAGGGCACAGAGTGGGTGGGTACAGGCTGGCCTAGGGGCGTGGTGATTGGCTCATGTGTTACCTAGGAGGTGTTTCCGTCTATGGCGGCATGTTGTTACAATTTCGCTGCGCTTGTTGAGGGATGACAGGTCTGGACGGTAAATAATAAACAGTTTCTCTTTCAAGCATAGGTTGCATCTTTTATTACCACTATTGTAAGGTGTGCTGGATGCAAGAATTTGCCATGTTATTGAATATTCAACATTATTGTCTTTGAGGTCCCAAATGTGTTTGCTGAGTTCTGTGGTATTTCGCAGGTTTTTGTTCCTGAAAGAAGCCTTGTGGTTGTTCCATCTGGTTTTGAATTCACCCTCGGTTAATCCTACATATGTGTCGGATGTGTTAATGTCCTTGCGTATTACCTTAGATTGGTAGACAACTGATGTTTGTAAGCACCCCCCGTTGAGAGGGCAATCAGGTTTCTTTCGACAGTTACATGCTTTGTTGGTTTTGGAGTCGTTCTGACTGGGGGTCGACGGCTCATTTGCAATTGTTTTGTTGTGGTTTGAGATGATTTGTCGTATATTGTTCATGCAGCTGTAGCTCAATTTGATGTTGTTCTTGTTGAATACTTTTCTTAGGTTGTTGTCTTTGGGAAAGTGTTTGTCAATCAGATTGAGGAATTTGTGTCCAATGTTCGTTGAGACGTTTTTGCTGTATGGGGGGTTGTACCAGATGATGCCGCTTCGTTTTCTGTTCTTTTTTGGCTGGTTTCCTGGCGTGGGTTCATAGGTGAGGGTGAAATTGTATCCGCTTTCATCAAGGGCTTTTTGGTACGGGGGGGTTGCTTGGTCAAATTCAGCTTTGCTAGATGACAGCATCGATAGCCTTTTATTGATTCCGGTAGGTATTCTTTTCGTGGTGGTGGGTGGATGGTTGCTGTCATGGTGCACGTATTGGAGTGTTGTGTTGGGTTTCGTGAATGGTTGGTAGCTGTTATTTCTCAGGTTGAAAGTGACGTCAAGGAAGTTGACGGTTTGCTTGTTGGCTTCAATCGTGATCCGTAGGCCGTTCTCTTTGAAAATTTGGCATATGCGCTTCTTGGTATTCTCGCTGCTCCTTGGCGAGGCGCGACACACTGCCAGTCCGTCATCACGGTAAATACCAAGGTTCAGATTGAGGCTAGCGAGCTGGGAGAGGAGGAAACTCCCAACGATATATATATATATATATATATATATATATATATATATATATATAAAATAAATACTTGAATTTCAGTGTTCATTTATTTACGCATATACACACACATAACACTCATCTACTCATTGTTGAGTTAAGGGTTGAATTGTCCATCCTTGTTCTATTCTCTGTCACTATTTTTCTAACCATGCTGAACACCCTCTCTGATGATGCATTGCTGTGTGGCACGCACAAAAGTGCTTTCATCAAATGCACTAGATGGCAGTATTGTCCTGTTTAAGAGTGTCACAACATTGCTGTTTACGGCAGACGAACTGCTTTATGGTAGACGAAAACGTGACTGCTGTTGTTGTGTGTTGTTACCGCGCTGGGAGGACGTTAATGAAACTGCCTAACAATAAACCCACAAAAGAAACCAAAAACTCGCCCTCGATCATTCTGCAGTTATAATGATTGGGCAGGCACGTTGTTTATATTGTGGGAAAGCGGACTCAGGTCCGCATGGAGCTGGAGGGGGCGTGGCCTCCAGCTCCGCCTGAATTTCGGGAGATTTTTGGGAGAAAATTTGTCCCGGGAGGTTTTCGGGAGAGGCGCTGAATTTCGGGAGTCTCCCGGAAAATCCGGGAGGGTTGGCAAGTATGACTTATATATATATATATATATATATATATATATATATATATATATATATATATATATATATATATATATATATATATATATATATATATATATTTATATATATCAAAATTATATTAATACATATGCATATATTGATAAATATACAAATACAAATACACATTTGATATACAAATAAATAAATAATAAATCATTTGTATAAATAAACTCCTTCATTCCACACTCCATCCAGCTGTATAATCACTCGCCATACAGCAATAGATGACATCTGCCTATTACCTGACACCTGACATGTTAGCTACTTCTCTTTGTTTATAATGTTTATAATGTCTATTTTCTATTTCCTGCTGGATCTACTCTCTATTTTATGCTGCTGCTGTCACATATACTGTATATACTGTAATATTGTACACGTGTTGTATATATTATATATTGTATATACATTATAGACATAGTATAATATATCTGTATATATATTATTCTGTACACATATTATGTATATATTCGTATATATGTTAGATTTTTTATCGCTATAATAGTCTATTTATACCTGCATTGTCCTTTCCATCCTTACACTTTCCATCATTGTAACTGAGCTACTGTGTTGAACAATTTCCCCTGTCGATCATTAAAGTTTGTCTAAGTCTAAGTCTAAGTATTTGTAAATATATATTTGAGATTTGAAAATTATTTATTTGTATACCACATTTGTATTTGTATTTGTATATTTATTAATATATTCATATGTATTAATATCATGTTGATATATATATATATATATAAGTTGATGTAAGACAATTGTACTTCCATACGTGCGGACTATATCAGTACAAAAGAAGCTTAAATCTTCCAGCAAAAATCAGACAGGAGCAAAAACTAACTATCAATCAATCAATCATTTAATGTTTACTTATCCATCCATCCATTTTCAACCGCTTATTCCCTTCGGGGTCGCAGGGGGTGCTGGAGCCTATCTCTGCTACAATCGGGCGGAAGGCGGTGTACACCCTGGACAAGTCACCAACTCATCGCAGAATGTTTACTTATATAGCCCTAAATCATGAGTGTCTCAAAGGGCTGCACAAGCCACAACGACATCCTCGGCTCAGATCCCACATCAGGGCAAGAAAAAACTCAACCCAATGGGATAACAATGAGAAACCTTGAGAAACTATACAACGTGATAGATCCCTACACTATATCAAAAACGATTTGTCGAGTGATATCAAGGATTATACGTCGTGACAAACATGTGCTTAAGGAATACAAATAATATCAATATAATACTTAAATGGGAAATAATAACCGTTAAAAGTATATGAAAATAACCTTTAACGAAGTGGTCACTGCAAACTTATGCATTCTTTGACTCTGCTCCCTTGGACTGAAGTGTGTGCTGCTTTTCTCGTCGTTTTGTAAAATATTGCACTCTTCCTCCCTATTTTACCTTTCCAAGGAACTCTGAAGAAACGTTTATCCTTTTCGAACGATTCGAACAATTGGTACAGCCGAAAACAACACAAGCATAAGGAATTTTTTCTTCGAGAAAGGCTAAATGGCGCCAAGTACCAATTGAAAACAGAGCTAGCTTGACCACCACGCAAATTCAATGGGCGGGCCAAGACGTCAGTAAAATCCAAGCAATACAAGCAGGAAATTATGGCTTGTTTCACATGTTTTATTTCCGGGGTTTTACAGCTGGTCGCGTAGGACAGAGTATAGTGAATGCAACAGAGGACCCTCGAGCTGTTGAATCATCCATCCATCCATTTTCTACCACTTGTCCTTTTCGGGGTCGCGGGGGGTGCTGGAGCCTATCTCAGCTGCATTCGGGCGGTAGGCGGGGTACACCCTGGACACGTCGCCACCTAATCGCAACACAGATAGACAGACAACATTCACACTCACATTCACACACTAGGGCCAATTTAGTGTTGCCAATCAACCTATCCCCAGGTGCATGTTTTTGGAGGTGGGAGGCAGTCTCCCACGCAGTCATGGGGAGAACATGCAACTCCACACAGAAAGATCCCGAGCCTAGGATTGAACCCAGGACCTTCATATTATGAGGCACATGCACTAACCCTTGTATTAACAATTTTTGGCTATTTATTTACGATTTCGAATGCACAAAAAAAGCCAAGCATATGTGTTCTTGTCTTACATAAAAATTGTGAATGACAAACACCATACCTCTTTGCAATTTTTACGTATTTCCAGTATGACTGATCTGATAACATGGTCGGAGTGCAAAAGCGTTACTACCGAGATGTCAATCTCCGAAAATAACCGAAGCTCGGTAGTTGGGCACAACTCATCGTAGTTCGCAAGCTATGTTTTCATTGAAATTGCTATTCGTGTTTAAATAACGGTGATGAAAACGAAAATGTAGGCTACCATTATTTGCGTCAATGTGAACTTCCTCACACTCATTTTAGATGGGGGGGCCACATAATGAAAAATCTACTCCCAAGTGGGCCGGACTAGTAAAATCACGGCACGATAACTTAAAAATAAAGACAACTGACAATTGTTTTCTTTGTTTAAAAATAGAACAAGCACATTCTGAAAATGTACAAATCATAATGTTGTTTTTTTTTTTTATACTTACATGTTGCGGTTAATAGTATTCTTTATTTGCCGTGATTTATACGTCAAATAAATTACATATAAATTATGTGATAATGCTCATCAGTCAACTCATTGGTGTTAATTTTCCATCTATCAAGATAAAAAAATTATATCAAAATCAAATTACAGGATGTTATTTATGTAGTTTGCTCATTTTCCTTGACTGGTGCTCTAACATGTGGTTTATTGTTTTTTTACATATGTAGCATAATCTACAAAGATACAAAGAATTGCTATTGCGACATCTAGTGGACACATTTATAACAGCGGTTTCTTTCTTTCAAAAATTTCGGCTCATTTTTATACTTGGCAAACTCATCCTGCGGGCCGGATAAAACCTGTTCGCGGGCCTAGTTTGACACCCCTGGTCTACATGCTTTCTTTATTGTCCGTTGATATACAATGTGAACTTCCTCATACTGTAATTGTCTACATGCTTACTGGTCATAAAGCACAATTAAATAAATATAATAAAAATAAAATACTTGTTGCACGAGTGACAAAGTCTACACGAGGTAAGTCTACACGAAGTAGCTCATTTTGATTATTTTGTTCAAAGACACCTTTAGAATTGTTGCGCACGCATGCTCAGTAGTGTTGGGTACCTGATTTTGATGGGTAGCGAACATCAACAGAACATCGTGTCCCGCAGAAGTCACGTGGCATGGCTAAGCAGCGGCTCCTCTCCTACATGAAGCAAGCCTCGATATGCACTTCGTGAATACTCACCTTCCATTACCCGACACACGCCTCGAAGCCTCGGCACATCTCGTCACATCACTTTAGGTACATGACTTTGTAAAATGTATTTATAGTAAGTAATATTTTTGATTCAGTAGTCTTTGATTCAGATTCAGTTTAAACATGTTTTGTTATGTTCCAAACAGACCGGTATAATATTGGAACATGTTGGGGTGAAGCTACCAGCATGCATTGCAATATTGTTAGTTTGGCACCATGAGTTACAGTGGTGTCACTGTTGTTTAAATTTGGTCTGTTCTACTGTACAGTAACAAGTTAACAGCAAATAAACAGATTTTCGTGCAATCTGGTAACCTAACGTTGGACTTAAATACATTGGGGGGAGTGGTGGATTCCAAGACGACAACTATGCAGGAATGTTTTGTAGAACCAAGCACAGTTATTCAATGGGAATGCGCAAACCAATATGCATAGCCACAACGTGGCAAGAAGAATTCCTTCCATGGAGGCATTGACTTGTCGTCCTAACGAAGCCAGCCATCTTCGACTAAGCTACCCTCGACAAGTGACCAGTGAACACATCTACAGGTGGTAGCAGGCAGCACACCTACAATCGCGCTCAACTGTATCCCACGCCCAGAACCAAAGGGGGCACCAGCACTAGCACCAGCCCGCCAAAGACCTACCTCATCAAAATGCAGTTGGCTGCCCAGTTTAATGATCGGCAGAAGAGACAGCAGTTTTGGCCTACACAATCACAATGTTTCCATGCACTCGGGTCAGATGCAAAAGAAAGGCAGCGGAAGAGTTTTTTCAAAGGAATTTTTGGAAAAAAAACCATGGAAACAAAACTTTTGAATCTCTCCACGTTCATTCAAAAGGCTTTGTGGATTGATGGAAGGAGTTTTAAATAAGAAGGAAAACACCCTTTTGTATCCAGTGGAAGGTTGCTATTGTTTCTCGACTATCTTGCCCGTTGTGTGGAAAGTTAATCAGTTGGCTTGCACAAGTGCAGCGTAAAGTGGTTTGTGTACGCTTTAGTCGCCTGTAATGTACCTGCTTCATTATCTTTCATCACATTCTTATTTTGTTCAGGAGTCCAAATTATGCCGGCATTTTACATTTCCTTAGCTAATTTCTTAAACAAATCTCAGTTTCTTTTTTTCTACCATCGATGCACTTCAAAATGTTCTGTTATTTTGGTTTGCGAAGCAAATAAACAGTCTCCTCTTCATTACAATTCTATTGAATTGTATCTGCTTCAGGGTTGCATCTGCTTTAGGGTTGTATCTCGTGCGTTGAGACTGGCGCATGCGCGATACGAAGGGCCCCCTCTGGCGGGGGAGAGATCTGGTTTCCAATCGCATAATACAGGTGTGTTAGTCCGACTTTTCAAAAACCAAACCTGATCAGATTAAGGTGTTTCCATGAGTTGTAGGAAGATTATTTAGAGATTGGACTAATTTAGTGTATTGACACGTACTGTGAGACCAAAGCCCTATACTTTCAGGGGTATAGTCTCCTTAGCCGTGATGGCATTGTACATCGCCGCTGGCAGACCCCGAGAGGCAGTAATGAAATTCTCCAGCTACTGGTTCCCCACCAGCTGCGTTCCAGAGTGCTCCAGTTTGTTCATGGCTCGGTGGGGGCAGGCCACTTTGAGGTTACTAAGACCCTTCACTGGCTCAGGTCTCGGTTGTACTGGCCAGGGTGTTGCCAGGATGTGGAGCTCTATGTACAAACCCCGTTTCCATATGAGTTGGGAAATTGTGTTAGATGTAAATATAAACGGAATACAATGATTTGCAAATCCTTTTTAACCCATATTCAATTGAATGCACTACAAGACAAGATATTTGATGTTCAAACTCATAAACTTTATTTCTTTTTTGCAAATAATAATTAACTTAGAATTTCATGGCTGCAACACGTGTTACATCACCTTTTCTTTTAACAACACTCAATAAACGATTGGGAACTGAGGAAACTAATTGTTGAAGCTTTGAAAGTGGAATTCTTTCCCATTCTTGTTTTAAGTAGAGCTTCAGTCGTTCAACAGTCCGGGGTCTCAGCTGTCGTATTTTACGCTTCATAATTCGTCACACATTTTCGATGGGAGACAGGTCTGGACTGCAGGCGGGCCAGGAAAGTACCCGCACTCTTTTTTTACAAAGCCACGCTGTTGTAACACGTGCTGAATGTGGCTTGGCATTGTCTTGCTGAAATAAGCAGGGGCGTCCATGAAAAAAACGGCGCTTAGATGGCAGCATATGTTGTTCCAAAACCTGTATGTACCTTTTAGCATTAATGGTGCCTTCACAGATGTGTAAGTTACCCATGACTTGGGCACTAATGCACCCCCATACCATCACAGATGCTAGCTTTTGAACTTTGCGTTGATAACAGTCTGGATGGTTTGCTTCCCCTTTGGTCCAGATGACACGATGTCGAATATTTCCAAAAACAATTTGAAATGTGGACTCGTCAGACCACAGAACACTTTTCCACTTTGCATCAGTCCATCTTAGAGGATCTCGGGCCCAGAGAAGCCGGCGGCGTATCTGGATGTTGTTGATAAATGGCTTTCACTTTGCATAGTAGAGCTTTAACTTGCATTTACAGATGTAGCGACAAACTGTATTTAGTGACTGTGGTTTTCTGAAGTGTTCCTGAGGCCATGTGGTGATATCCTTTAGAGATTGATGTCAGTTTTTGATACAGTGCCATCTGAGGGATCGAAGGTCACGGTCATTCAATGTTGGTTTCCGGCCATGCCGCTTAGGTGGAGTGATTTCTCCAGATTCTCTGAACCTTATGATGATATCATGGACCGTAGATGTTGAAATCCCTAAATTTCTTGCAATTGCACTTTGAGAAACGTTGTTCTTAAATTGTTTGACTATTTGCTCACGCAGTTGTGGACAAAGGGGTGTACCTCGCCCCATTCTTTCTTGTGAAAGACTGAGCATTTTTTGGGAAGCTGTTTTTATACTCAATCATGGCACCCACCTGTTCCCAATTAGCCTGCACACCTGTGGGTTGTTCCAAATAAGTGTTTGATGAGCATTCCTCAACTTTATCAGTATTTATTGCCACCTTTCCCAACTTCTTTGTCACGTGTTGCTGGCATCAAATTCTAAAGTTAATGATTATTTGCAAAAAAAAAAAGTTTATCAGTTTGAACATCAAATATGTTGTCTTTGTAGCATATTCAACTGAATATGGGCTGAAAATGATTTGCAAATCATTGTATTCCGTTTATATTTACATCTAACACAATTTCCCAACTCATATGGAAACGGGGTTTGTATATCGGTGTGACACCTGCACTGCGAAGAAGGGGCCAAACCGGCTCTCGCATGCCCCCTTACCACAGTACCAGGAAGGGGCCCCCATGGAGCGTTTCACCGTTGACATCCAGTGCCCTTTTCTGACCACTGAAAGAGGTAACCAATACATTCTGGTAGCCATGGACTATTTCACCAAATGGCTTGAAGCCTACAAGGTGCCTGACCAGAGTGCCGTCACCACCAAAGACCAGGGTTGAGCGGTTTACCTGCACCCTAGTCACCCAACTGGCTAACCTAATCAGTCTTCAGCAGCAAGACTAGGACATCTGCGGCCCCTTCCAAGGTTTCTCGTTGTTCCCATTGGGTTGAGTTTTTTCTTGCCCTGGTGTGGGATCTGAGGATGTCGTTGTGGCTTGTGCAGCCCTTTGAGACATCTGTGATTAAGGGCTGTATACAGTAAGTAAACTTTGATTGATTGATTGATACTACTGATGTGTAGTGACTAGAGATGTCCGATAATATCGGCCGATAAATGCTTTAAAATGTAATATCGGAAATTATCGGTATGGTTTTTTTTATTATCGGTATCGTTTTTTTTGTTTTTGTTTTTATTAAATCAACATAAAAAACACAAGATACACTGACAATTAGTGCACCAACCCAAAAAAAACTCCCTCCCCCATTTACACTCATTCACACAAAAGGGTTGTTTCTTTCTGTTATTAATATTCTGGTTCCTACATGATATATCAATATAGATCAATACAGTCTGCAAGGGATACAGTCCGTAAGCACACATGATTATGCGTGCTGCTGGTCCACTAATAGTACTAACCTTTAACAGTTAATTTGACTAATTTTCATTAATTACTAGTTTCAATGTAACTGTTTTTATATTGTTTTACTTTCTTTTTTATTCAAGAAAATGTTTTTAATTTATTTATCTTATTTTATTTAATTACATTTAAAAAAAAGGACCTTATCTTCACCATACCTGGTTGTCCAAATTAGGCATAATAATGTGTTAATTCCATGACTGTATATATCGGTTGATATCGGTATCGGTAATTAAGAGTTGGACAATATCGGATATCGGCAAAAAAGCCATTATCAGACATCTCTAGTAGTGACGGAAGTATTCAATTTGTAACAGCCACAGTAGAAGTAATTACAAATCATGTGTGTGTGTACTTTTGGCAATATTGTGTACATTTATTGAAAGTCGTTAAATACAATGAAATGACAAAAAAATAAGAAAAATGGTACACTTATGACAAACACAAACTTGCAGTAGTATAATACAGGGATATTCAACATGAATTCCTTATTTACTAGATTAGTTTAATCCTTTAAGACAAAGCTCAGATGTTATTTTCAGATAGCTTAGCATATATTGACAGACATTGGATTGTTTTAATCATCTTTAATTGACCAAATGTTTTTTAAGCGCATCCCCAACATCCAAAGTTTGAACACCCCTGTTGTAGTATTTTCATTCGTCCAGTTAGTTTATGATGAGCGTCATCCCGATCAATCCATCACGGGACACCATATCTACTAAAACAATATAAAACGACAGATACAGTGTGACAAACTAGTATGTATTAGCATAAAATGCACCTGTGTGAAAAGTGCGCCATAAAAACATATTTAGTACAACATTTAGAAATGTGAAATAGTAGAACTGTTCCTTTTCTACAACAGTTTTCCTTTTCAGGGTAGTAGCAGCTAGCCTGGATTTATACCAGCAGTTTTTAATATTGAGACCTGCTTGTGGAGCAATGGCAGTCTAAATTAGGTCAATAGATTAGGTACACACATTGTTTAATCATACAGAGGTGTTTACGTGCAAATAATCCCTGCATGTGTTATTATATTACATCGATCAATGCGTCGCAAATGCATGGCGTGTTCTATGTATATTTCAGAACATTTGGGCGTAATCCTAGGATGTTATTTTTCGTAAATACAAAATAAAATAAAAATATATATCCACCCCAAAAATTCAAATCAATTTGGAAACGTTGCACACGACTGTGCTTCCGAAAGCCTCGGGACACCCAGCAGTCATTGTCCCGACCCAAGATGTGGAGCTAATTAGTCATCCTCTTTTGAAGTCACATGACAATCCCTCCCAGCATTGCCAGGCGTAAACAAAAACAATCAAATAAAAAATGCTATGTTGGACAAGTTAACCTTTAAACACATTCCTTTACCAAATAAATACAAGCTGCAGTTTCTTATGTGCCTCTTTACAGCCAGCTGTTCTGCCAGTAGTGGCAGTTTTTTTTAGTTTATTTAGAGGTAAAATTGCATAATAAGATATTCAATACACGGTCTGTGGTATTGTTTTACTGTTGCAGATGGACCTGAGCACTGTCAAGTCGGGTATGTATGATCATTGTATTCAACATACGATCATTTTAACGTTGTAGTACGGTAATTTGTCATTTCAAATTTGGCAATACTGCCCCCTCCGCTTTGGCACATTAGACTTGCTAGTTGTTGTTCTTGACGTACGCTGTGGTGTTAACAGTAAAAAAAACACCGAGATATAATTAATTTGCCTTACTTTTCTCACAGTATATCTAAGTATCTATCTCTATACAGTACAGGCCAAAAGTTTGGACACACCTTCTCCTCATTCAATGCGTTTTCTTTATTTTCACAACTATTTACATTGTAGATTGTCACTGAAGGCATCAAAACTATGAATGAACACGTGGAGTTATGTACTTAACAAAAAAAAGTGGAATAACTGAAGACATGTTTTATATTCTAGTTTCTTCAAAATAGCCACCCTTTGCTTTGATTACTGCTTTGCACACTCTTGGCATTCTCTCGATGAATGTCAAGCACACCTGTGAAGTGAAAATAATTTCAGGTGACTACCTCTTCAAGCTCATTGAGAGAATGCCAAGTGTGTGCAAAAAAGTAATCAGAGCAAAGGGCGGCTATTTTGAAGAAACTAGAATATAAAACATGTTTTCAGTTATTTCACCTTTTTTTTGATAAGTACATAACTCCACATGTGTTCATTCATAGTTTTGATGCCTACAGTGACAATCTACAATGTAAATAGTCGTGAAAATAAAGAAAACGCATTGAATGAGTAAGGTGTGGCCAAACTTTTGGCCTGTACTGTACATCTATATGTATCTATGTCTAGATATAGATATCTACATGGACAGATGTAAAAATAAGTACACAAATGCCAAAAATGTTAAAGAAAAACCCTGGGATATGTGTTGTGGTGTGGAACACACTGATACTTTAAGTTGTATCAGAAACTAACCCTTCTTAAGTTGTGAAATTCTACATACTGGACCAACACCGCATGCTAGCTTGTTTTACCTCAACTTATCAGCACACAGAAAAAGAGCGTGTAGATACGTGTGAGCTGCGTCTATGGTTTTGTCGTCAGTAGAATTCACGCACAATGAAGTGGAGGTGGAAGTTGTTTTCCAAAAATCACTGGGAGACAAGATAAGCGTTTTTTTTTGTGGGAACAAGTCAGCAGTTGCAGCTCCTTTCAGCAGACGCTGGTGCTTGTTCGTCTTCATCGTTCCCTGGATAGAGGACCTTGGCAGTGAGGCCGCTCTTCACCCCATCCCAGCCATCTCGAGTGACGATGGCACCGATCTTCATCAGCTCATAGATGTCCCTGGTTAACAGCTCGAAGGCCCGGTCAACGTTACTGTTGCACTTGGCCGATGTTTCTACATAGCGAATTCCCAGCTCAGACGCCAGCTGCTCCGCTTCATCCCTCCCGACTCTGCGGTCCTTGTTCAGGTCACTCTTGTGACCAATGAGAATGTAGACCATTTGGTGGGGCAGGATGTGTTCGCTCACTTCGTGGTGCCACTCCCGTACGTGCTCGAAGGTTTTGCGACTGGTGAGGTCAAAGACCAGCAGCCCTCCCACAGAATTACGATAGTATGATGTCGTAATGGACCTGGTGGGTAAACAAATAATTACATCTTAGTTATTCCAAAAAGTGACACATCACTAAAATTCTTGGTAGGCCTGAACACAGATGTCGACCAAAGTTGTAGACCCCCGCCCTAGAGTCAGCAACCCCCGACTCTTTAGCGCCGCCTTAGTGGCTCCCTGGACCTCTTTCAGAGATGTGTGAAAATGAAAAAAGATGAAAAAAAATAATAATAATTTGTTTTAACATATTTTCTGTTGGAGAAAAAACATGACACAAACTTTCCTATTTGTTAGAAATCCCACTGTTTATATTAAACATGCTTCACTGATGGGAGCATTTTGGTGGTCCATGAACTCAACGTAGTTTGTTTACATGTACAACTTTCTCTGACGCTGCCACAGAAAGACGCCTTTTATGTCACTCTTTCTTTGTCTGATCTTGTCCACCAAACGTTTTATACTGTGCTGAATGCACAAAGGTGCACTTTGTTGATATTATTGACTTGTTGGACTGCTTATCAGGCATATTTGGTCAGTGCATGACAGCAAGCTAATCGATGCTAACATGCTATTTAGGCTAGCTGTATGTACATATTGCATCACTATGCCTTCTTTGTAAGTATATTTGACCTCATTTAATTTCATTTACTTATGTCCTCTGTGTATTAATTTATATTTGCATGTCTCATGACACATTATCTGCATGTAATATTGGCTGCATTTCTCATAGTTGTTTGTGTGCCATGTTGTTCCAGACCACAGCAAATGTTACAGAGCTTGCAAAGATTGTAATAAATCCATTTGATTGATTGATTGATTGAAACTTTTATTAGTAGATTGCACAGTATAGTATATATTCCGTACAATTGACCACTAAATGGTAACACCCGAATAAGTTTTTCAACTTGTTTAAGTCGGGGTCCAAGTAAATCAATTCATGGTAAGAAGGCAGCCTGCCGTTTCCTTAAACTTGGACACACACATCTATTCTTTTGGCCATTTTAATTTTCCTGAGGGAACTCCCCTGAAGGAATCAATAAAGTACTATCTATCTATCTATCTATCTATTCTGAGCCAGTAATTTCCAGAAGTTATCTCATCCTGTGAGAAGCCTCCAATTTACTAATGATTTCCAATGTTGCAAAAATGTGTAGAATAAAAATTAAAATACAACATTTCCGTCAACGAAGATTTGTGTCAGCCTTTGATAGTAGGCTAATACAGCTAATATAGACACTTACATCATGTGTTGCCTTCATTATAAGACTTATATAAAGCTTTTAATTTTTTGCAACTACAGACAGATTTTTTTTTTTTGTATTTTTGGTCCAATATGGGTCTTTCAACATTTTGGGTTGCCGAACCCTGGGCTTGGGCATGGTCTAGTGTGCGTCACAAAAACAAGCTCGGAAGCAAATCATTGTTAACAGCTGAATGTTAGAAAAGGAGCTGAGGAGCTAGAAATGGGCAGATACAGAGGAGGACATGCAAGAGAACCAGGTACTCTTACGGGAGATAATGCTGATCTTGAAGTACATGACAAAGGAAACTCAGAAGTTGGCAAAAAGCAGGTATTGGAGAAAAACCTGTGGATCAACGCTGAAAGGCTAGACAGTGATCCAATCAGTTCTATCAATCATTGATCATCGTTATTATTCATTAGTGGTGAGTACCAATATATGTTATCATTTAATGTGTAATAGGCGTGCATTTACTGTAATTTACGAACTATTAGATGCTACTTTTTTACACGCATTAAACCCTGTACTTTATACATTGTTTTACACAACAACAAGCTTCATATGCTGTGAATACATTAACATATACATATAAAGTACATATACGTTTAAACAAATCCAATTTTAAAACATATACCGTATTTTTCGGAGTATAAGTCACACCAGAGTATAAGTCGCACCTGCCGAAAATGCATAATAAAGAAGGAAAAAAACATATATAAATCGCACTGGAGCCCGGCCAAACTATGAAAAAAACTGCGACTTATAGTCCGAAAAATACGATACTCTAATCATATTATTTCTTATAGTTTTCCCAGTGTAGACCTGAGTTTTTCTATTCTGTACCACTATTCCATAGGGGTGGGAATCTTTGGACAGCTCACGATCTGATTACAATTCAGGGACTATGGTTCTATTATAGATCGATTATTGATACATCTTTAATGTATTTGTGACGGAGGCCAGCCAGTGGGGCTTCCCTGACATCTTAAGAGCTTGTGCTGAGTTGGCAGCTAAAACTTTTAGCTCGATGCCTAGCACTCTCACACTGTCATTCGGAGGACGCAGGATTGAGCCCAGGACAGGACGGAAGCAGGGGATGGATCAGCCGGGTTAAGTATGAAAGACTCCTCTTTTGGCGTATGCGGTAACATGTTGCATAATTTCTGGTTTTCACATGGGATTGCGCACAGATAGATGTACTTGATTTTCAGTATAGAACAAAATATTTGCGCACTGTAGCAGTCCTTGTTGTTTTAGTTTTTGTGCTTTCTAAAACTACAGAATGTCACTTGAATGACAGTTCGCTCTTGGTCACCATAAGCACACAGCTCAAGAGGTGTGTAACCATTCATATCTATGGCATACCTTGTTGTCGCACTGTGTGGATATTGTTCTCCTGATACTAGTTTCCTGATTTATTAATCTACCTGCTTAGTGAAGTGAATTATATTTATATAGCGCTTTTCTCTAGTGACTCAAAGCGCTTTACATTGTGAAACCCAATATCTAAGTAAAAATTTTAAAGGCCTACTGAAACTCACTACTACCGACCACGCAGTCTGATAGTTTATATATCAATGATGAAATCTTAACATTGCAACACATGCCAATACGGCCGGGTTAGCTTACTAAAGTGCAATTTTAAATTTCGCGCAAAATATCCTGCTGAAAACGTCTCGGTATGATGACGCCTGCGAGTGACGTCACAGATTGTAGAGGACATTTTGGGACAGCGTGGTGGCCAGCTATTAAGTCGTCTGTATTCATCGCAAAATTCCACAGTATTCTGGACATCTGTGTTGGTGAATCTTTTGCAATTTGTTCAATGAACAATGGAGACAGCAAAGAAGAAAGCTGTAGGTGGGAAGCGGTGTATTGCGGCAGGTGTTGTGCCGGATAACGCACCCCCGCCATAGAATGCATCCCCTGACTGTTGTGCCGGATAACACAGCTGGTGTGTCATTGTTTACATTCCCGAAAGATGACAATCAAGCTTTACCATTGGCCTGTGGAGCACTGGGACAACAGAGACTCTTACCAGGAGGACTTTGAGTTGGATACGCAGACACGGTACCGTGAGTACGCTTCCAAACATTTGATCGCTTGCCCGTACGTGCGTGCCGCTAAGTGCATGTCACGTACGTAACTTTGGGGACTTTGGGGAAATATATGTGCTGTATGAACTTTGGGGAGGTGAACGGTGCTTTGGGCTGTGGGATTGAGTGTGTTGTGTAGGTGTTTGAGTTGTATTGGCGGGTTATATGGATGGGAGGGGGGAGGTGTTTGTTATGCGGGATTAATTTGTGGCATATTAAATACAAGCCTGGTTGTGTTGTGGCTAATAGAGTATATATATGCATACTTGCCAACTCTCCCGGATTTTCCGGGAGACTCCCGAAATTCAGCGCCTCTCCCGAAAACCTCCCGGGACAAATTTTCTCCCGAAATTCAGGCGGAGCTGGAGGCCACGCCCCCTCCAGCTCCATGCGGACGGACCTGAGTGACGTGTTGACAGCCTGTTCACACGTCCGCTTTCCCATAATATAAACAGCTAATGATCGAGGGCGAGTTCTTGGTTTCTTAGTGGGTTTATTGTTAGGCAGTTTCATTAACGTCCTCCCAGCGCGGTAACAACACACAACAACAGCAGTCAAGTTTTCGTCTACCTACCGTAAAGCAGTTCGTCTGCCGTAAACAGCAATGTTGTGACACTTTTAAACAGGACAATACTGCCATCTACTGTACATGCATATGTGACCCACCCATAATGTGTCACATTTTTGTGTTGATTTATTTATTTTATTTTGTGGTTTGAATTCGTTTTTGGAGCTGTCATTACACATTTATCAGTATTCACATTGGTCAGCAGGGGGCAGTAGGGCGTTTCTTCCCAATTGAATGCTATCACCTGCAGACCGGAAGTGTCTTGTCATTCTGATGAGCGCGACCAGTTTGTGAACAATTGAAACGTCCTGTGTGCTTTTTCCTCCTGTATAACAGGTTAGTTTTGGTGAATCAACTCACTGAATAATATCCATGTGATCTTTATAAGTTTAAGTACACATTCTGATGGTGGAGCCTAACTCTAAAGTGTTTGTGAATTGTAGTTTGTATTTGTGAACGAATCCAGTGCACAGCTGCAGTAATCAATACAAAAAGGCGACGTGAGTGCGCAATGTTTATATAGGAACTTCTGATCCTAATTCAGACTCCCAAATTAGAGCTCCCGTTTTCTTATTGATTTTATAATGTATATTTGTATAATGTGTGTGTTCTGAAATAGTGACAGAGAATAGAACAAGGATGGACAATTCAACCCTTAACTCAACAATGAGTTGAGTGTTATGTGTGTGTATATGTGTAAATAAATGAACACTGAAATTCAAGTATTTATTTTATATATATATATATATATATATATATATATATATATATATATATATATATATATATATATATATATATACATATGTAATAAAATATATATATTGCTAGGATTCACTGAAAGTCAAGTATTTCTTATATATATATATCTTAACCACGCCCCCAACCACGCCTCCGCCCACCCCCGACCACGCCCCCGCCCCACCCCCGAAATCGGAGGTCTCAAGGTTGGCAAGTATGTATATATGTCTTGTGTTTATTTACTGTTTTAGTCATTCCCAGCTAAATATTAGGTCCCACCCGCCTCTCACAGCATCTTCCCTATCTGAATCGCTCCCACTGCCCTCTAGTCCTTCACTCTCACTTTTCTCATCCACGAATCTTTCATCCTCGCTCAAATTAATGGGCCATGATTGTAAACAATGTGCAGATGTGAGGAGCTCCACAACCTGTGACGTCACGCGCATATCGTCTTCTACTTCCGGTACAAGCAAGGCTTTTTTATCAGCGACCAAAAGTTGCAAACTTTATCGTCCATGTTCTCTATTAAATCCTTTCAGCAAAACTATGGCAATATCGCAAAATGATCAAGTATGACACATAGAATGGACCTGCTATCCCCGTTTAAATAAGAAAATCGCATTTCAGTAGGCCTTTAAACCAGTGTGGGTGGCACTGGTAGCAGGTGGGTGAAGTGTCTTGCCCAAAAACACAACGGCAATGACGAGGATGGCAGAAGCTGGAATCGAACCTGAAACCCTCAACTTGCTGGCAGCCAACTCTACCAACATAGCTTTTCCGCCCATGCTTATTACCGCCCTGCTTATTTCCTTTCTTAGCTGGTTACTCTCTGTTGTAACGCGGTCCAAGTTAGACTTCTGTTGAAGTGTACAAAACATTCATTTTATTGTTGTTTCACTACTTCACATTCAAGCAAGCTTAGCGGTTAGCATAACTTCTCCTCTCTTCCTGCTGTGTTTGTATTACTTTATTTAACATACTTAGATAATCAATATTTGTTTGTCCATCAATTCAGAATTGTCCACATCCCAATCGTGATGTATCTAAGAATTGATCATTTTTACCACCCCTAAATTCCGTGTTTTTCTTGTTTTCTTGCCACTTACTAACTTTTTTCACCCTCTGTTACAAATAATAGTTTTTTTTGTTACTTTTTAATACTGTTTCTCCAGCATCTTCCTGGACTGCCTGGTTGCTCCATCTCTAGTCTTACACCGTAATATATGCTCTTTTGCTTGACTTTAGTTCCGAGCTCTGTCTGTAATTTTTTGTTTGCACTTTCTCTTTGGCCATGAATAAATAAATGTAGTTTTGTATATCCTCAAGTTAACATGACTCTTGTGTCTGTGTTGGGCTCCAAACCTAGATTAGTGTAGCACTACTTTCCATTTGGGCTGGGAAGTCGGAATTTGCGAGTTCCTCAAGTTGGCTTTCAAAGATGGCTGCTCTAGTTGTAAACAGTAATCGAGCTACTAGTTTTTGTCACACTAAATCAGCTGTAGAAGTTGAATTGTTGGACATAGGTTAGGGATGGGCGATATGGACGAAAATCTATATTGCCAAATATATTGGAGCCTCTTGCGATAACGATATATGTCACAATATATATTTTATGATGTATAAACGATAATAGAAAAACAGAAAAAAATGTGATGATTTCAAAATGGGTTACAAAGGCTCCTAATTTAGCTGCTGATCTATGCGGTAAAATCTTGTTTCAATCCCATATTGTATCAATAATCTACCAAAACATTTACTATTAGGGGTTACCCAGCAGGCACAAGACATTAAAACAATGTTGAGAACTTGTTGAATTAGGTTGTGACGTTGAGCAAGTCAAACATAACGTTGAAACAACATGCATTTTGGTGACGTTTAATCATTGTTGTTTTCTGACATTGATGTGACCATTGAAATTTGGTCATTTCTTAATCAATATTCTACAACACAAATACAACGTGAAAACAATATGCTTTTTGACAACATTTATTCAATGTCAGGTTGTAAAGGTTTGTTTGACCATTGAAATTTGGTAATTTTCACAACCAACAACGTGGATCCAACGGTGGGCATCAAGGTTGTCTCAATTTACAAATACAACTATTTTGCAACATTGTTTTAAAGTCAGTTTTAAAGCACATGTATGTATAATCAACGTTGTAGCAATGTTTTGTGGCTGCTGGGTACTTTGTGCTGTAACACGGTTCTATTTACTCTTCTGTTAAATTGTACCAAGTACTTATTCTTCTGATGAAATCTGCGTTCAAAGAACTCCTGCTTATTAGTGATTCCCAGACCCCCAAAAAAGTCTGCGGGCTATAGAGTGTTTTCTATTCGGACTCCAGTACTCTGGAATGCCCTCCCGGTAACAGTTAGAGATGCTACCTCAGTAGAAGCATTTAAGTCCCATCTTAAAACTCATTTGTATACGTTAGCCTTTAAATAGACTCCCCATTTAGACCAGTTGATCTGCCGTCTCTTTTCTGCTCTGCCCCCCTCTCCTGCGTGGAGAGGTTATTAGGTGACCGCAGATGATTCGCTAGCTGTTCAAAGTCGGGACCCGGGGTGGACCACTCATCTGTGCATCAGTTGAGGACGTCTCTGCGTTGCTGACTTGTCTCCACTCCCCTGCTGGCCCCACTATGGACTGGACTCTCACACTATTAACTACAAACCCCGTTTCCATATGAGTTGGGAAATTGTGTTAGATGTAAATATAAATGGAATACAATGATTTGCAAATCCTTTTCAACCCATATTCAATTGAATGCACTACAAAGACAAGATATTTAAAGTTCAAACTCATAAACTTTATATATTTTTTGCAAATAATAATTAACTTAGAATTTCATGGCTGCAACACGTGCCGAAGTAGTTGGGAAAGGGCATGTTCACCACTGTGTTACATGGCCTTTCCTTTTAACAACACTCAGTAAACGTTTGGGAACTGAGGAGACACATTTTTAAGCTTCTCAGGTGGAATTCTTTCCCATTCTTGCTTGATGTACAGCTTAAGTTGTTCAACAGTCCGGGGGTCTCCGTTGTGGTATTTTAGGCTTCATAATGCGCCACACATTTTCAATGGGAGACAGGTCTGGACTACAGGCAGGCCAGTCTGGCACCCGCACTCTTTTACTATGAAGCCACGTTGATGTAACACGTGGCTTGGCATTGTCTTGCTGAAATAAGGTTTCTCATTGTTTTCCATTGGGTTGAGTTTTTTCTTGCCCTGATGTGGGATCTGAGCTGAGGATGTAGTAGCTTGTGCAGCCCTTTGAGACACTTGTGATTTAGGGCTATATAAATAACCTTTGATTGATTGATTGATTGATGTTTTGCTACTTTTCATAGGATTTGGGCGATAATACAAATTTGGTAATCGATCCAACACCAAGTAGTTACAGGGGAAGT
Source organism: Nerophis lumbriciformis (assembly GCF_033978685.3). NCBI lineage: Eukaryota > Metazoa > Chordata > Actinopteri > Syngnathiformes > Syngnathidae > Nerophis > Nerophis lumbriciformis. The sequence continues at coordinate 31,170,024 of NC_084558.2, read as the reverse complement.
ATCAGCCATTCTGATGTTCATAATCAAATATTTTATAATTTAATGATAACATTTTTATCACAATAATTAGAAAATATCAATTAATATTCAAAGCGCAATATTAGCCTTCGTGGATGTGGCCATCTTGATTTTCGACTTCATAACTGGAATGCTCATAATTAAGCGTTGATGTCATTCCTAGCTTCGATTTCCAACTTCGGAGGTAAATGAAACGCAGCATTGGAACACTAGAAAATAAAAGTGTTTTGATAAATTTTGTACATTAAAAGCTAATTGTTTGTGCAACGAATGCTTAGCATGCTAGCCCGGTCCATGACACATCGACATATAGGCTATTCGGTGGAAATACATGCCGGTTAGCCTGTATGTCCATGTGTAATCCAACTGACTGGGCAACATATCATTTCGACAAATAAAACCTATGTGGATATGGGTAGTGTCAGTGCCTATTTCCTTCTCAATATGCTGATACGCTGAGGAAATGGGTTCCTACATAAGCACGGCTAAACGTATGGAGACAGCCAACTTACATGATAAAATCATTCCTCATTCGTGTTTGCATATTGTGGACTACATGTACCAAGTTATATGGCAATCTGAAATGTTTGAAACAGTAGTCTGCAGGTATACCTTGGTAAAATGTCTCCTCTTTAGTTTTGGGCGTACATTAGGCTGCTAAGCATGCTCTACTTATTTTCACCAGTATAACCATTGTTAGCGTTGGTTGTAGTTTGTTTTAGTCTTTGTTTTCTGATGATACTGACAATAACCATAGGGATTGCCATTTGTTGTGATATTGTACACAGGCATGACATACTTTCTCCTAAAAATAGCCTAATTTCTGTGTAAAATGTGTTGGTTAGAGATTTGTTATTAACAAAACACTTGTCTATTCACTTATTATGGTCCTAGCACCTCAACCCCTAGTATGAGGCAGGGGGAAGTTTGAAGTTCCTTGGAGTTGCCCAGTCGATCGAGCTGGATTCGGCTGCGTATCTGGCAAGCTCAATCAGGGAGAGGGGGAGGGGACTACAGAATTTTGACCGTGATTGCCGTACCATTTCTGGCCAGATTTTTCCATATGGCTCCTTTAAATACCCAAGAAGATGGGGAGGCACATTGTCACCATGTTGCGGGAAATGTGTAAAATTCAGGTAAGTGGCCATAATGTGTACCTTTTTAATATTATGTACATTAAAAACTAAAAACATTCCAAAGTACGTCAATAGATGCTAGCTACCGGAAGTAAACATCCGCATCTTAGCGTTCTAACTGACAAAATAGTGTAATATCTAATAATATATCTCATTAGTAATCGATTTAATTTGAGATAATGTCAATAAAAAACAAGTTGTGGGCCGGAGATGGCCCCCTGGGCCGCACTTTGGACACCTTTGCCTGTAAAATGCCATAAGAGCTGTCAATGACACGGCAATAAGCAAAATAAAGGAAACCATGCAAATAATAATAATCATAAAAAGGCATCGATTAAAAAGACATTGTCAGCAGGAAAAAACACGGCCAATGTGTGGCCTTGTTGTATGATGACACAATCTGCTAAACGCGACGATTGCAGTCTTGTTGTCTGCACAGTTCACACAATATGACAAATAGGCCTATATTTTTGTTTTTGTTTTTAAATAAATGGATGGATGGATGGATTAATATAAACAGTGCGTTGCTTTATTAAAACATGCACACACACATGACCGCAGTGAATGCGCGACTCCTCCAAAAGACGCCGAATGATGATTGATAAATATGCCAAAAGCTTTCCTACCGGAATCGTTCCTGGCCTGCTGTGTCCCAAAGCTGCAGCTTGATTTTCACCCCCGGTTCGATGTCAAGCGAACGGGCATAAAAATCCACGCCGACGGTGGGATCGGCGACGTCACTGTAAACGCCATCGGTGAAACGCTTCAGCAGCGACGACTTCCCCACCGTCGAATCCCCTAATAATATCATCCTAAACTGATATTGCCACAAAATATCCATTTCATGACTCAACGAGGTGCCGCCGATGTGAGGAACAAAGCCCGCCGCCGACCTTCTTCGCATGAAGACCAGCAGACGCGCTCAGCACAGCAGGTGTCCAAAGGTCGGCCGGGGGGCCATATGTACCCACGCAGATCCTTTTGTTGACCTTCGACTTATTACAAAACCACAACGTTACATTTAAAAAAATACATTATTAATGCCATGTGTTGGTAGATAATTTCAGTCATTTGTCACCAACACAAAGGGGCCTGATTTTCTAAGATCCAAATACCACGCATGAACCAGCATGTGCAAAGAATAAAATAGCATGTACTATGAGTGAGCGTGTGATTTACAAACACTGTGTGTGCATTTGAAAAGTGGTGCAGACCATAGGTGTCGTACCCTTGGGTGCTTCAGGGCCCTATCACCCACGGACAATGCGCGTGGGATTGATGGCAACTTTCAATCAATAAAATAATTTTTGAAAAATCTTGTTGTGAGTCGTGTGGAGAGTTTGGTTCGTTTTTGGTCATTAACAGTCATAAATCATGTAGTCTATAATTAACAAAAGCCTAATCAAGATTTCATTGTGCCCAATATCAAACTAATTATTAGAGATGTCCGATAATATTGGCCGATAAATGCGTTAAAATGTAATATCGGAAATGATCGGTATCGGTTTTTTATTATCAATATCGGTTTTTTTTGTTTTTGTTTTTTTATTATTAAATTAACATAAAAAACACAAGATGCACTTGAAATTAGTGCACCAATCCAAAAAACCTCCCTCCCCCATTTACACTCATTCACACAAAAGGGTTGTTTCTTTCTGTTATTAATATTCTGGTTCCTACATTATATATCAATATATATAAATACAGTCTGCAAGGGATACAGTCCGTAAGCACACATGATTGTGCGTGTTGCTGGTCCACTAATAGTACTAACGTTTAACAGTTAATTTGACTAATTTTCATTAATTACTAGTTTCTATGTAACTGTTTTACTTTATTTTTTATTCAAGAATTTTTTAAAATGTATTTATCTTATTTCATTAATTTTTTTAAAAAGTACCTTATCTTCACCATACCTGGTTATCCAAATTAGGCATTATAATGGGTTAATTCCACGACTGCATATATCGGTTGATATCGGTATCGGATGATATCGGTATCAGTAATTAAAGAGTTGGACAATATCGGAATATCGGATATTGGCAAAAAGCCATTATCGGACATCCCTACTAACTATACATTCATCTTGACTTTGAACACACTGTACCTGAGCGAATGAAGGGCATACTTAGTCAACAGCCATACATGTCACACTAAGAGTGGCAGTATGAACAATGCCAACACTGTCATAAACATGTGCCATATAATGAAACCACACTAAACAAAATTTTGGAAGAATATTTGCACCGCAACACAACATAAACACTACAGAACAAATTCCCAGAATTCCCTGTTGCACCAACTCTTCCGGGACGCTACAATATAAACAAACGCCATTGGTGGATCTTCACCTAACATCCACTGAAATGATACCAAGTACAGGAGCGTATCTAGTCGATACTACTATGATTACATCAATATTTTTTAACATCACAAAATCTTCTTTAGTTTTTTTTAATTTATATTGTCTATATAAACTCAGGAAATATGTCCCTGGACACATGAGGACTTTGAATATGACCAATGTATGATCCTGTATCGGCTTGGTATCGGATTGATACCCAAATTTGTGGTATCATCCAAAACTAATGTAAAGCATCTAAACAACAGAAGAATAAGTGATTATTACATTTTAACAGAAGTGGAGATAGAACATGTTGAAACAGAAAATAACCCGATATTAACAGTAAATGAACAAGTGGATTAATAATTAATTTTCTACCTCTTGTCCTTAATAATTTTGACAAAATAATAGAATGATAAATAACACAATATGTTACTGCATACGTCAGCAGCTAAATTAGGAGCCTTTTTTTGCTTACTTACTACTAAAAGACAAGTTGTCTTGTATGTTCACTATTTTATTTAGGACAAAATTGCAATAGGAAAAATATGTTTATTATAGCCTAAGATTTTTTTGTTAAAATAAAGCCAATAATGACATTTTTTGTGGTCCCCTTTATTTAGAAAAGTACCGAAAAGTACCGAAAAACTTTTGGTCCCGGTACCAAAATATTGGTATCGGGACAACAATAATACATACACACTGAGCACCCACTGGCAGAAAAGTAGATTGGCGCCTATGGTGCACCACCTTATTCTAATGAGGATTTGGCGTGTATACGGGGCTTTTGCAGCGGAGACACTTGATCTTTTTTCAGCATTTTCATGCTATCGTGCTCCTACTTGTGTGCGATGTGTTGAAGCGGCAGCACACAACTACAATGTGTAACACCTTTTCTGAGTCGCAATCCAGACAACAGGAACATATGCACACTGACACTTAATTCTGTTCGCAAGGCTGTGGATCACATCACCAGCGAATACATAAGTCTGGAATGACTCAAACGCAAGAAACTGCAAAATGAAAGGCATTTTAGTAAATCAGGGGTGTCCAAACCCCCAGCCCATGTGCCAAATGCAGTGTCGGCATTTTCAATTTGTCCCGCTAGAGTTCTATTTCAATAAGCAATCTGGCCATGCAGGTGTCTTCATATTAAACTTAAAGGGGCCATATGTAATAATTGAATGTCAAGTCATCATTAAATGGCCCTGATATGTCAAAAGGCATTAATAAATCATCTTCTTTTCGAATATCTCTATAATTGATAAAGTAGTTCAGACGGGATATGCTCATTTCAAAATTAGATTTGCAGCCCCGAAATCCTGTTATTGTTTTCATTTCGATGTGCCGCCCTCTACCGTTTGATCGATTAGAAAGTCAGTGAGTGTGTCACATCCAGGTTGCCAGTTACGCACCGCCATCTTCGTCTAGCTACTGCCACTGGTAAAGTTACTAAACATGTCAGACCTTAGTAAATCTAAAAGGCGTCCTTACGATTCTCAACTTAGTCATGACAAAGCCAGGAACAAAACGAGAATTTGTATTGGATGCCTTTGAAAGATGGAGATGATTGAAGGCGGAGAAGATTTTTTCATCTGAAGGCAAATTTGCTAATTTTCTCCTTGATAGGTAAGTGAGGCATCGTAATCACTTCCGTGTCTCCCTATGTTTACAGAGATAGATGATAAATCATGCATCTCACATGACATGAGATGTCTGAGTAGGTATTCCGACATGTTGGGACACTTTGATACCCAATTTACTGGCGAGAACGACACGAAGAGCGCATGTTCCCCCTGTATATTGGTCATTTTAAGCAATACTAGAACTTATTTCCTCAGCGCATTTATTTCAATTGCCATAGCAGCACGCTTCTGACTTCCAGCAACAAATGTGGGTTCCTACTCACAGAAACAAACGTGTTGTGTGTTCTAATCATGACTTGGTAACTGACAACGAAGACAACAATTTTTGGACAAATGAGGATTCACAACCTTATCTCTTTGAACCTGAATATATGGAGGATGAACTGCTTATAGAAGCGAGCACGAACAGAGGGTGAAAATGTTGGAGCACAAGGAAGCAATTGGGGAACTTGGAGCCAATGGTGTGCTTACCCAAAATCAACTGGGAAAAAAAACTTCCCCGGCCAGCTGTATCAAACCATCGAGTGAGTCATTATTGTATTAATCTTGATACATGATGTGGCGACTTGTCCAGGGTGTACCCTGCCTTCCGCCCGATTGTAGCTGAGATAGGCTCCAGCGCCCCCTGCAACCCTGAAGGGATTAAGCGGTAGCAAATGGATGGATGGATGGATGATGCACATCATGCTTGTTATTACAACTACAGTACATACACTGTCAAGCTAGATGTGTACAAAAAACATATGTGGGCTAATACTTTACAGATACTGTAATATCATTTGTCATGTTTTTCAGTCGGTACATACTGGTGTCCTATCACAATATGTTGTATATTACAAACTCAAAAGCCATTCAGTTGCTGACACAAGACGATGTGTTAGTACACTAGAAAAAGAGTTCCTCAGTGTTCGCTCTTACAGTGACATTGTTTCTACAACTTGGTTATAATGCAGGTTACGGAACATAAATAAAGTATTGTTGGCATTTTTTAGATGCTTTTTCAAAGTGATTTAGGGGCAGCATGGATTGTTCCCATTACCTGTATTGTTCACTGCTCTAGAACAAGTCGATTATTACAAATTAGAATAAAAAAAACAACCTTTTGTCTCCTTGTCTCTCATCAAGATTGTGAACAAAATTGCAGTTGCCTATTATGCAAAACCAACTTTTCTTACCTATTGGCACATGTTTTTGTGTATTTGAGATCTGCAAAGGGCCCCAAAATTTGAAATCAAACCATGAAGACATGGCGGAGATATTTTTCCCCATTTGTGAAGTTTTTCCCATTGGTGACATCAGCTGATATCTCCATGTATGGTAAAGTTTTACCCAAAGTGCTCTGCGTGACTGTGTCATTGGAGCCCGACAGTGTAGTCAATAAGCTCCTTCTTTTTCTCTATCTTCTTGTTGTTGGAGTGGAGGTACGTAAATAAGACCGTCCACAAAAAGGCTCATCCTGAAGAGAAGGTCAGAAAGCAGCTAAAATATGGTCTGTAAAATATAATTTATGCAACATTTTGACCAAAGAACCACCATTACCTGTCAGGGAGACCACAAAGAAAAAAATCTTCAAAGGGTCTAATTATGCAAAACTAACTCTTCCTACCTGTTGGTACCTGTTTTGGTGTATTTGGGATCCCCAGACAGCGTAGAGCAGAGACATTTATAAAAACAATTTTGCCTTCCTCCAAACTTGCTCACAACGAGCCATTTGGAATGTAATACTTTACTGATATATTTTGCCTCAATTACGTCAGCGGGTATCTTCATATGTGGTAGGGGTTAACCCGAAGAGCTTTGCGACAGTCCGTCATTTTCGTTTAGTTGCATGCACATGCATGCTAAAATCCTCCGCTGTTGCCATTTTTAATACAAAGTAGCATATAGTTCTAACTAGGGTTGTCCCGATACCAATAATTTACTTAAATGTTAATAGATACTTCTCAATACTTTTCGATTTATTTCCAAATCAAGATTCAAGATTTCAAGATGCTTTATTATTGTCCATTCTTTAACATGTACAAGACACATAAGAACTGAAAATTTCATTTTCGGCACAGTCCCACTAAGAGCAGACATACCTTACAAGGGGACAAGACGGGACCGCCAACGGATCAGCCACTTACAGCGCTCCTTAAAAAAGGTGAGAAAAAGATGACATTGGGAAAGGGGGAAGAGTAAAAAAAGTATCAGTCTAAGGCTGGACCCTCAAATAAAGGTAACTACGTAAAATGTCAATATTGGCTTTATTTGAACAGAAAATCTTACAATGTATCAAACATACGTTTCCTATTACACTCAAAGAACAATTTTAGATGGTTGAAATTCAAATTAAAACGCAATAAACACATTGGGCTTTTCTTGTTGCACTTAAAGAACAATTTACACCTTTCCATATTAATTATAGTCTGCCATAATCGAGGATTAGGTTATATTAGAATAAAAAGCTTTATTGACATTATATTAAATGCATCATGATTTATGGTTGCCACTCCTGGTCTGTGCTTTAAGAAAAATACAATTATTAGTAAGTATACTAAAAACAAAACTATGGATACAAGTACATATATATGTCGTGTAGCAGGCAAAATACACAGTTTTTTGCCATTCTTCCACTCCACGGTGTTATTGCTTGTATGCTCTTTGTGTGTGCTTTTTGACACACTCAACATCATGTGCCCCGCTCGGCAGTCACTGACGCACAACGGCATTCGGATGAAAGAACGGTACCGGTATTTTTCAAATATAGTATAGTACCGATTTCAATTCATTAGTATCGCGGTACTTTATTAGTCCCGGTATACCGTACAACACTAGTTCTAACTTACAGTATATCTGTCAGCAGACTAAATATGGAAGCACTTAAAACTACAATACTTGGCAACATTTTGACCAAAGCACCACCATCACATGTTATGTAGACCACAAGAAGGATCATCACACTATGATCTCTTTAAGAGTGTGTTCATCATGAATTGGTCGCATTGGAGCAGTGTTTGTGTTCTCAGGATGCAAGGACAGGCAGCGTACATAAGAGGCTTTTAATCCGTTTACACAGGCAAAATACAAACGTAGCTACTTAGCTTTGCATGCTAAGCAGAAAACAAAATATTGTAGCGTGAAGCTAGCATAACAGTAACCATAGTTACGGTCGCCAGTGGCGAACAACAAGAAAGTATTTTGTGTGGAAAACAGGCAAACGCCACTCTCACGTGTAACGAACAAAAATCCCAGGCCGAGTGAGCTCCGACAAGGGTATTGTAATGGGGTGTGATCAACAACGTGCCAGGTGGGAAAACTAATCATAACTATGACAGGTGTGTGAGCTCAAAAACTCTTAGCAACGGAAATGTAAACAAAGGACGGAAGAAGTGCTAGGAAAATAACTATATATATGAAAGGGACAAGCAGTAGAAAATGGATGGATGGATGGAAAACCTAGAAGATCAATAAGACAGAAAACAACAAAGGACATAACCTGATGACAGATCATGATAGTGTTCCTTTTTTTGTACTGCATATACATTGTGTGTATGTGGAAAAAAAGTGTATATGTTGTATCGATGAATATTTATTTTTGAATATTGAATTTTTGCGTCTTTCATAATTTAAAAGCAGTGGCTACAAATGTAGTTCATGTTGCACTTGACCAATCTTCCTCTCAGGGAATAAAACACACTAGTCAATCCGAAGTTCTTTTGGATGACATATATGTTGAGTAAAAAGGGCCACCGAGACAGAACAGTACTAAAGCTTTAGGAGACTAACCCTTACAACGCAACAATAGCATCAGCAAGTGAGGTCTAACTTCAAACAAAATGAGCCAGCTTATGTAGAGCGAAAACAGCCCCACCCGCCCAGGAGGAAATACAGCTGCTACTTCAAAACGGATAAGGAACTGGCCAAAACAGCTCTGTGAGCCGACAAACAGGAGCCCTTAAGACAAAACAAAGTGTTTACTATCTGACATAAGATAAAAGCAAGGATGTCACGAGAAGACATGCTACATGGGAAAATACTAGCTGATTTAAACATGACTATGGATTAAGAAAGAACACTTAAAAATACAGTATCTCCTTCTCACACTCACCACCACCACCAGACTGAATGTGGAGTGAGTGAGGTTCTCAGTGTACACTGTAAAAGCGCTTTGAGTGTCCCGGAAAGCACGATATAAACCTAATCCATTATTATTATTATTATTATTATTAAAAAATACCTGTCTGGAAAGACATTTCTACTTGGTTTGAATCCTGGTACTTGTGAGTTAGGAATGTTTATATATTTAGGTTTTATTGATGGTAATAACATTGATAAAAAGTTGATTTTGTAATGGGGGTTTCAAATAAAATTCTGCCGAGGGCCCCAATTTAGCCTGGGGCGCCCCTGGATTTTATATTTAATGAAATTAATTTAAAAATAGGGTTAGGGTTAGGCGAACAGGTTTTATCCGGCCCACGGGATGACTTTGCTAAGTATAAAAATGAACCTGAAATTTGTGAATGAAAGAAACAGCTGTTCTTAATGTGTCCACTGGATGTCGCAATAGCAATTCTTTGTATCTTTGTAGATGATGCTACATATGTACAAAATAAACCACATGATGTTAGCACATCAGTCAATGAAAATAATCAAACTACATAAATAATATACTGTAATTTGATTTTGATATATTTAAAAAAAATCTTTATTCAGAAAATATAAACAACAAAAAATAAAGATAGAATACTATTAACCGCAACATGCAAGTGTAAAAAAAACCCAACAACATTATGATTTGTACAATTTCAGAATGTGCTTGTTCTATTTTTAAACAAAGAAAACAATCTGAAGTTGTCTTTATTTTTAAGCTATCATGCCGTGATTTTACCAGTCTGGCCCACTTGTGAGTAGATTTTTCTCCATGTGGCCCCCGATCTAAAATGAGTTTGACACCCCTGCTCTAACATAACAAAATGTGGAACAACTGTGGATACATTCAGGATGCGCTGTATAATCAATTAACAATCTTTTGAGTTTTCAAGTTAACAAAACATTTAAATGACATCATTTGGCACAATCTGAGTTCATTTTAAAAGTTACAAGCAAATAGCAGCAGTTTGTTGGAATGACCAATACATGTTAAAAGAAAAAAAATACCAGCTTTGTTGAAAAGGGGACAAAATGTGTCATAATAAGGGTTGTTAGTATAATTATTGAAATAGTTTTAAAGGGTTCTTGTTAAATTGTATTTTAAGAATGTGCTGCAGGCTAGTAAACAAAAAGTATGGTCTGCAAATGGCCCCGGGTCCACACTTTGTACACCACTAGATAGCCCGAACATTTTACAGTTTTTTCCATATGCTTACACACAATTTTACTAACTGTGTGCCTTTTTTCAAAAGGATTTACATACTTTTCCAAACACAACCTTCAATTTTCTTAATTTCTAGATTATTTGCAAAATGACACACTTCGGTCAAAACATATGCCCACTCATCAAAATAAAGCAAGCATTTGTAAAAATGCACTTTTATTGTCATCTCACTCACACAGACTTCAAATGATAAGACACTATTGGAGTGAGTTACCCAGAACAGTGATAAATACAAAACACAATTGTAAAAAACCCTATTTTACTATAAGAAATCACATGTTTGGGGCATTTTGCCCGACCCTTCTAGCATATGTGATGGACAACAACTGTAACTTCAAAAAATATATTGGCAAATCCACAAGGATCGTCATTGTTTACTTTGAAGTGGGCCTATACATAAGGGCCTACAGACAAAGTAAATATCCTGTAATCAAGGAGACCAGGACCAAGGAGATCATCGTCGACTTCAGGAAGCACCAGTCCAGCCACACTCCACTCTACATCAACGGCACAGCGGTGGAGATAGTAAGCAGCACCCAGTTCCTGGGGGTGCAGATAACTGACAATATGACCTGGTCCCTACACACCGGAGCTCTTGTAAAAAGAACTCAGCAGCGCATGCACTTTTTGCGTCGGATTAAAAAAGCACAGCTCCCTCCCCCCATTCTCACCACATTCTACAGAGGCACTATAGAGAGCCCGCTGACCAACAGCATCTCTGTCTGTACTGGAGCCTGCAGTGCCTCAGACTGGAAGTCTCTGCAGAGAGTGGTGAGGACGGCGGAAAAGATCATGAGGACTCCTCTTCCTCCTATCCAGGAGATCCCAAAAAGCCGCTGCCTGACCAGGGCTCAGAAAATCTGCAGAGACTCCTCCCACCCCCACCAAGGACTGTTTTCACTGCTGGACTCTAGATAGAGGTTCCGCAGCCTCCGTAGCAGAACCTCCAGGTCTGTAACAGCTTCTTCCCTCAGGCCGGAAGACTCTTGAACGCATCATAATAATCCCCTCAATTCCCCCCAAAAATGGATTAACTCGCTGGAATATAAAGACAATATAACATACACCCATAAACGTGGATGCATATGCAAAAGTGCAATATATTTATCTGTACAGTAATCTATTTATTTATATCTGCACCTTATTGATTTTTTTATCCTGCACTACCATGAGCTAATGCAACGAAATGTCGTTCTTATTTGTACTGTAAAGTTCAAATTTGAATCACAATAAAAAGTCTAAGTCTAATCTTTTCAAGAAGTGCTCAACAATGACGAAGCAAACTGCAAATATTTATTTTTTTACCACAGTCAGGTAAAGCAACATATCACAGTAGTCGACAATGACATGCAGTACAAATTAAAATCTGAGACAAATAAAAAGTTTTGAAAAAAAATCTGGAGATAAATAAAAATGACAGCATAGAGCAGTGGTTCTCAACCTTTTTTCAGTGATGTACCCCCTGTGAACATTTTTTTAATTCAAGTACCCCCTAATCAGAGCAAAGCATTTTTGTTTGGAAAAAAAGAGATAAAGAAGTAAAATACAGCACTATGTCATCAGTTTCTGATTTATTAAATTGTATAACAGTGCAACATATTGCTCATTTGTAGTGGTCTTTCTTGAACTATTTGGAAAAAAAGATATAAGAATAACTAAAAACTTGTTGAAAAATAAACAAGTGATTCAATTATAAATAAAGATTTGTACACATAGAAGTAATCATCAACTTAAAGTGCCCTCTTTGGGGATTGTAATAGAGATCCATCTGGATTCATGAACTTAATTCTAAACATTTCTTCACAAAAAAAGAAATCTTTAACATCAATATTTATGGAACATGTCCACAAAAAATCTAGCTGTCAACACTGAATATTGCATTGTTGCATTTCTTTTCACAGTTCTTTTTGACAGACATTTTAGTGAGGGTCAAACCATCATGGCGTGGGCGAAACTCTTGGTTTATGGTAATGAATGGAATAGCCTACTTGATTTGATGTTCAGTTTATGAACTTACATTCATATTGTGTTGAAGTATTATTCAATAAATATATTTATAAAGGATCTTTGAATTGTTGCTATTTTTAGAATTTTTAAAAAAAAAATCTCACGTACCCCTTTGCATACCTTCAGGTACCCCCAGGGGTACGCTTACCCCCATTTGAGAACCACTGGCTTAGAGTATAGGCTACATGTGCAGACTTAGGCAACAGCAAGGTTTGAAAACCTGGAGATAAAGATGTGTGTATCACAATCCTAGTGTGTGTGTAAAGTGTGAAAATGGGTGTAACACAATCCTTATATGTGTGCAAGATTGGAAAGTAAAGCAATTTGTGTAATATTTCACAAAAAGTGTGAAGCAGAGTCTATGCTTAATATTAGGCAAATCTGCACAGTGGTTTTGTTTACTGTGTGAAAATTTAAAATTTAGTGTGTAGCAATTTGAAAAAAAAAAAAGTGCTGCAGGCCAGTAAACAAAAAGTATGGTCTGCAAATGGCCCCGGGGCCACACTTTGCACACCCCTAGATAGCCTGTACATATTATGTAAAGACACGTTGCAACAGTATGGACCAGGCAGGCCCAACTGAAAAAAGAAAAAAAAATCTGTCATTGTAAAAAAGGAACAGTGTGTGATATGGGCGAGGCATCTTGTGTTGTGTTGGAGTCCTATTTCAGCTGTCTGATCGTCCATATAGTGTTGATAGCGTGTAAATTGTGCAACAATGTTGTCTATTAGTTGAAGTTGTGTGTATTTTTGCTCACACAGCCTGGTTGTTCCTGCTAGCCTACCCTGACAAACAAGCTAGCCGGGGTCATTTCAGGTGAAAGAACAGCCGAGTCCAGCTCCCTCAAAGCCGGCTGAGGTCGACTCTGGCTGCCGTGGAGGAGGAATGGACACACAGGGGCACCACCGCTGACATCAGGACATCATCGACACATAAGCGGTAAGATCACACTTGATTTGGGGGATTTATTTTTGACAGCCATTGCGAGTAGTTGACGCGTACGTCTTTTTATATTTTTAACGCCAGTTTGTGTCGCAATATCGGAGCTCGTTTATTCTATATTGGGACTAACTTTGCTACTTTCGCTATTAAATTAACCTTTCTGACAATTCGGGGGGAAGTATGTCCAGCAAATATTAAGTATATATAGCAATATTGACAACTGGCAGCGGATTTAAGACTGCCATTTTCCGCCCACGACGGCGTCTATAAGAAATGGGATGTTCCGATGAAAACCGAAATTATTAAAAGTTTTTCGTTCTTACTCAATTCTGTGGGTTGTAATCTACGCCGAATTGAACAGCGAATGATATATATCAAGCGGAAGTAGACATGTTTTGATGTTCACTTTAACGTTAGAAACTTGAAACTGGCTTTTCTAAAAAATGTTGGATACTGCACTGAGATTCTGTCATAAGAGGCCAAGCATATTTGTGCCGGTTGGAGGTTGTTTTCATGCGGCTCAGGTAATGGCGACCCCTTATGGGAAGGCATTATACTGCTTTATTGCCTACACCACAACAGATTATATTATTATGTACTGTGAGTAAATAAATATTTGATCCCCTACTGATTTTGCAAGTTTACTCTCTTACAATAATATGAACAATCCATTATTTTTTTAGCTTTGTTTCAACGGAAACAAAAATAATAACATCAATAAAGGAATTAGTCTTTGAGTGAGTGAAATAATATTTGAGCCCAACACAAAATGTAATTTATTATTTTGTACAGACATTCTTATTGGGAAGCAGAGGTAAGATGTTTCTTGTATTTCTTGTACTTTTAGTAGTGTAGTTTCTTATAGTTGTAGTCAGGGGCGCCGCTAGGGATTTTGGGCCCCATGAAAAGAATCTTTACAGGGCCCCCAACACAGTGTCATTATTTTTTCTGTATTATAATTTCATCATCATTAGGGGCCTCTCTGGGCCCCCCTCCATCATGGGCCCCTAGAATCTGTCTCCTTTACCCCCCCTTTTCGGCGCCCCTGGTTGCACTTGAGGTGTGTTGCAGTTGTAGCACTTGTAGTAGTGCACATGAAGTTTATAATACTTATAGTGTACTTGTAGTTTGTTGTAGGTGCAGTATTTGTAGTGTAGTTTTACTTGTTTTTGCAGTGCTGGTTTCTTTTTAGTTGTAGTACTTGTAGTTGTGTACTTGTAGCACCTGTAGTTTCTTAGTTGTATTACTCATAATAATGGTCTTTTAGTAGTGCGCTTGAATTTCCTTGTAGTGCATTTTTAGATTTTTGCAGCTGTAGTACTTATAGTGTACTTGTGTTTTCTTGAACTTGTAGTACTTGTAGTAGTGTACTTGGGGTTTATTTTATTTGTAGCACTCGCAGTAGTGTACTTGTAGTTTATTATTTGTAATACTCATAATAATGTACTTCTAGTAGTGCGCTTGAATTTTTTTGTAGTTGTACAAACCCCGTTTCCATAGGAGTTGGGAAATTGTGTTAGGTGTAAATATAAACGGAATACAATGATTTGCAAATCATTTTCAACCCATATTCAGTTGAATATGCTACAAAGACAACATATTTGATGTTCAAACTGATAAACACATTTTTTTTTGCAAATAATCATTAACTTTAGAATTTGATGCCAGCAACACGTGACAAAGAAGTTGGGAAAGGTGTCAATAAAGACTGATATAGTTGAGGAATGCTCATCAAACACTTATTTGGAACATCCCACAGGTGAACAGGCAAATTGGGAACAGGTGGGTGCCATGATTGGGTATAAAAGTAGATTCCATGAAATGCTCAGTCATTCACAAACAAGGATGGGGCGAGGTTCACCACTTTGTCAACAAATGTGTGAGCAAATTGTTGAACATTTTAAGAAAAACCTTTCTCAACCAGCTATTGCAAGGAATTTAGGGATTTCACCATCTACGGTCCGTAATATCATCAAAGGGTTCAGAGAATCTGGAGAAATCACCGCACGTAAGCAGCTAAGCCCGTGACCTTCGATTCCTCAGGCTGTACTGCATCAACAAGCGACATCAGTGTGTAAAGGATATCACCACATGGGCTCAGGAACACTTCAGAAACCCACTGTCAGTAACTACAGTTGGTCGCTACATCTGTAAGTGCAAGTTACAACTCTCCTATGCAAGGCGAAAACCGTTTATCAACAACACTCAGAAACGCCGTCGGCTTCGCTGGGCCTGAGCTCATCTAAGATGGACTGATACAAAGTGGAAAAATGTTCTGTGGTCTGACGAGTCCACATTTCAAATTGTTTTTGGAAACTGTGGACGTCGTGTCCTCCGGACCAAAGAGGAAAAGAACCATCCAGATTGTTATAGGCGCATAGTTGAAAAGCCAGCATCTGTGATGGTATGGGGGTGTATTAGTGCCCAAGACATGGGTAACTTACACATCTGTGAAGGCGCCATTAATGCTGAAAGGTACATACAGGTTTTGGAGCAACATATGTTGCCATTCAAGCAACATTACCATGGACGCCCCTGCTTATTTCAGCAAGACAATGCCAAGCCACGTGTTACATCAACGTGGCTTCATAGTAAAAGAGTGCGGGTACGAGACTGGCCTGCCTGTAGTCCAGACCTGTCTCCCATTGAAAATGTGTGGCGCATGATGAAGCCTAAAATACCACAACGGAGACCCCCGGACTGTTGAACAACTTAAGCTGTACATCAAGCAAGAATGGGAAATAATTCCAACTGAGAAGCTTAAAAAAATGTGTCTCCTCAGTTCCCAAACGTTTACTGAGTGTTGTTAAAAGAAAAGGTGATGTAACACAGTGGTGAACATGCCCTTTCCCAACTACTTTGGCACCTGTTGCAGCCATGAAATTCATCAATCCATCCATCCATCCATCCATCCATCTTCTTCCGCTTATCCGAGGTCGGGTCGCGGGGGCAGCAGCCTAAGTAGGGAAGCCCAGACTTCCCTCTCCCCAGCCACTTGGTCCAGCTCCTCCCGGGGGATCCCGAGGCGTTCCCAGGCCAGCCGGGAGAGATAGTCTTCCCAGCGTGTACTGGGTCTTCCCCGTGTTGTGGGACACAACAAATAAGCGGCATTTGGTAATTTTAACGTGAAATAAATTATATCAATATTACGATATTTTCTTAATTTGTATCTTGTTTACAAACTGGATATATCGCCCAGCCCTAACTCGTAGTAGTGTACCTGTAGTTTTTTTCTTGTAGTTGCAGTTGTCGTAGTAGTGTATTTGTAGTTTCTTGTAGTTGTACAGTACTACTTGTTGTCAGGGTATTATACAAATGTTAACTCATTAACTGGAAATCCAAGAACAACTTCTACACTTCATTTATGCTGAAGACGACTAAACAATGTAATGTCAATAAATAATCAAATAAAAATGACACATTCAATACCAGCTGTACACTGACTACTCTAAAGTACATCCAAGCTTCATTATCTCGATCGTATCTCGATTCTTCCTTATGTCCTTGCATTTATGGAAAACAATTGACAATAAAGAATTTTTGAAGTCTTTGATTTCTTGTATTCTTCATTTAAATACAATTAAATGATTAAAAATGGGGGGATTGGTTGAATTTGCAGGAATCGATGCCATCGTTACATTGCAAAATCTTTTCTTGCAGTTCACACTGCAGGTCAGTAACAATGACTATCATTTTTTCTTAGCTTCAACTGATTTTTTATGTCAAACAGTACAATTCCCATTTAAAAAAAATCTGATTCTGTGGGTGGGATGGCTTGGTTGGTAAAGTGAAGTGAACTATATTTATATAGCGCTTTTTCTCTAGTTACTCAAAGCGCTTGAGTAACTAGAGAAAGTTCTAGTTACTCAAAATGGGCCTGGTGAACAGGCCCATTTTGTTCACCAATTTGAATTAACTTCTATACACAATTATTTGCCAAAATAGAAGTTACATTTTTTTATTTTTTTTAAACCAGTGTGGGTGGCACTGGGAGCAGGTGGGTAAAGTGTCTTGCCCAAGGACACAACGGCAGTGACTAGGATGACAGAAGCAGGGATCGAACCTGTAACCCTCAAGTTGCTGGCACGGCTACTCTACCAACCGAGCTATAGCGCCCCGTTCAAAGCGGGCTGGCACAGCTGTTCAATGCGGCTGTGCCAGCAACTTGAGGGTTCCAGGTTCGATCCCCGCTTCCGCCATCCTCGTCACAGTCGTGTCCTTGGGCAAGACACTTGATTCATGTAACTGCTTTTTTGCATTTAAATTTTGTGAACTGAACTTGTCCAGGGTGTATCCCACTTTCCACCCGAGTGCAGCCATCCCCGCGACCCAAGAGGGACAAGTGGTAAAAAATGGAAGGATGGATGGAATTTTTTTGTATCAAATTATTTTGACAGTTTTGTTGAAAAATTATTTAAAGCAAAATGTGTGTTTTTCAAAATTCAGTTTGTTAAAAAACAGTGTTTTAAAATGTGTGCAAAAAATGTGGTGCAGAAATACTAGTTGCTTCAAAACTCAATATTCACTTCTGGTAAATTAAAACGGAAACAAAATAAATGGTTTCCAGAACTAGCCGATGAGGTGTCAAGTTTGCAGTCACGTGACACATGTCTTATGAAGGCAAAGAGGCTGTTCATGCAGTTCTGCATACTAACAGACGATGCAATATGCTCTATGTGCTTGGATCCATTTTTAGGAACACTTTAAAAATGTGGAAGTTGCTGTGAATAAGTGACCAAAAAATCCTAAAATTCCTTAAAAAAGGATCATACAATGTCACAAAAACTCACAATAATGACTGATAGAATACTAAAAACGTCATGAAAGACTGCTTCAACAAACCGAATGTAATTTTACAGTTGTTCACTGAAAAAGACCACCAGATGTACATGAAATTTACAACATTAACCATGGATAAAACGCTTGAACGCTGCTCCTCTTTTACTTCACAGACGACCCTCTCGATTGACATATTTTACAATCAAATAAAATGCAACAAAAATGTAACAATACGGTGAAACATAAACGCAAAAGGTAAAAAAACACCCACATATGTGATATGATATCACTTTTTCTGCAGAACTTTGTTGTTGAAATCTGCTTCCGTGTCTGTCCCTCCACCTCGCTCAGGCTGGCTGTTCTGTAAACAAGCTGCCCCGCCCACCCTGTGGTGCTTCATCTGTTTGGAGCTGCTGTGCCGTAGACCTATGATTACTGGAGTAACCTGTATATTACTCAAAAGCGCAGATTCCAACTAACAAAATACTTTCTATAGTTCAAGACTTACAGTAATTTGAAAACAGCACTGCACATCATATCGCTGGCTATAGTTTCGATGTTAAAGGTTTAATAAAATAATTTGGGAACTTTGGATTGAAAAGCGTAACAGGCAGTATGATGCCCTGGTAGGGATGATGTTCGAAACCGGTTCTCCCGATTGTTCGATAAGAAAAGAACCGATTCCATGGATTCAAATCCCTTTTTGAGAACCGGTTCCCGTTATCGAAGCGTATGCGTATTTCCGCGACCATAGGGCGCACCGTATTAAAAAGCGCCGTGTCAGTTACAGGTGCTATTTTTGTATTTAACGCATAAATAAGGCGCAGCGTATTTTTGGGCGCAGGGATGGTTGAACATACGCTAGCTTAAAACATACGCTAGCATGCATGGACGCTGTTTTAAAAAGGCAGCAGGAGCAAAGCTGAGTTCGGTTGTACTTTATTGAAGTATTTATCAATGTACTCACATTATTTTTTGATCAATCCTCATCCACAAATCCATCAAAGTCCTCATCTTCTGTGTCCAAAATGAACAGTTGGGCAAGTTCTCCATCTAACATCATCCCTATGCTGCCGTTTTCAAAGACCCGTGGCACATGACTGCAAATTTGACACCTCATTGGCTGGTTCTGAGACACCATCGATTGCTTCAGTCTTATTTTACTAAAAGTGGGTCGTGAGTTTTAAAGCAACACATTTCTGCAATGTATTTTTTAGGGCTGCAACAACTAATCTATTAAATCGATTAAAATCGATTATAAAAATAGTTGGTGATTAATTTAGTCATCGATTCGTTGGATCTATGCTATGCGCATGCGCAGAGGCATTTTTATTTTTATTTTTTCAATATATTATTTTTTATTCTTTTTTAATAAACCTTTATTTATAAACTGCAACATGTACAAACAGCTGAGAAACAATAATCAAAATAAGTATGGTGCCAGTATGCTGTTTTTTTCAATAAAATACTGGAAAGGATAGAAATGTAGTTTGTCTCTTTTATCCGATTATTAATCGATTAATCAAAGTAATAATCGACAGATTAATCGATTATCAAATTAATCGTTAGTTGCAGCCCTAGTATTTTTACACAACGATTTTTTTTAAACTGAATTTTAAAACAGGCCCATTTTGTTCACCAATTTGAATTAACTTCTATACACAATTATTTGCCAAAACAGACAGACGCAAAAGTAAATGCTGGACGATGGAGCAGGAATCAGTCAGTGGCGAAAAGATTATGTTTTATTTATTAATAAATCAAATATTTTCATAGTTAGAGCATACAAAACTGTATAAGACCTTCTAAATACGTTTTTATTAGATCCCTCTAAACATGAAATAACACCCATATAGTCACTTTTACACTTGTTTCACCCAATGAAGTGTGTTCTACTGTAGATTAGAGTACTCACTGGTAGCCCGAAAGATTCTCTTAGCGTCATTAGCCACCACATGGAAATACTTCGTCCCATTCTAAGTAAATAATTCCTCTAAGTTAGAACTGGGCTGAAACCACAGGCGTAAGTTATTCTGTTGAAAGTTTGTCCACTTGACAGTCGCAGCTGCGATCTTTACCCGTGTTGTTAGCTTTCTGTGTTTTTTGCATTTTGTGTTGCCAGCATTGCATGTCTTGCATTGTCATTCCACATCGCGTAACCCAGGGGTCGGCAACCCAAAATGTTGAAAAAGCCATATTAGACCAAAAATACAAAAAACAAATCTGTCTGGAGCCGCAAAAAAAT
Source organism: Nerophis lumbriciformis (assembly GCF_033978685.3). Lineage (NCBI taxonomy): Eukaryota > Metazoa > Chordata > Actinopteri > Syngnathiformes > Syngnathidae > Nerophis > Nerophis lumbriciformis. The sequence goes on along the minus strand of NC_084558.2, from coordinate 31,149,551 downwards.
GAAAAGCCGTATATATGTCTTATAATGAAGGCATCACATGACGTAAGTGTCTAATATTAGCTATAACAGCGGACTGTGTCGCAGGCTGAAGCAAATCTTCGTTGACAGAAATGTTGAAATGTAATATTTATTCTACACATTTTTACAACATTAGAAACCATTAGTAAATCAGAGGTTACTCACTCAGAAGGTGAGATAACTCCTGGAAATTACTGGCTTTTAATGGCCAAAGGTATACATGTGTGTGTCTAAGTTAAAGGAAACGGCAGGCTGTCTTCTTTTAAATAGATTTATTACAATCTTTGGCAAGCAAGGTAATGTTTGCTGTGGTCTGGAACAACATGGCACACAAACAACTCTCTGAAATGCAGCCAATATTACATACAGATAATGTGTCATGAGACATGCAAAACAAAATTATATACAAAGAGGATAAAAGTAAAGGAAATTAAATGAGCTCAAATATACCTACAAACGAGGCATATTGATGCAATATGTACATACAGCTAGCCTAAATAGCATGTTAGCATTGATTAGCTTGCAGTCATGCACTAACCAAATATTTCTGATTAGCACTCCAACAAGTCAATAACATCAACAAAGAGCACCTTTGTGCATTCACGCACAGCATAAAACGTTTGGTGGACAAAATGAGTCAAAGGAGTGGAAGATTTTACATGTCAACAAACTGTTGCGTCACAGTCCACACGATGGTGAGTTCAAGAACCGCCAAAATTAGTAGGACAAAACAGTAGTGGGACAAAGTCATTGTTTTGCAAGTCATAAGTAAGTGTCAAGTCTTTGCCCTCAAGTACCGAGTCAAGTCCCGGGTCAAGACAGGCAAGTCTCGAGTCAAGTCCAAAGTCAAGACTGGAAAGTCTCAAGTCAAGTCCCAAGTCCTGCATTTTGAGTTTCGAGTCCTTTCAAATCTTTTTAACCGGAGACTAATATATTTACACAGATTGTGTATGCTTTTAAAACGCTGTATTTATTTATTAAAACAAGTGCATTTGAAATTGCAGGAAAAAAAATAGTGCTGACATTGCACTTCATAATAGCACTATTTAACAGTCATTTTAAACATTTAACTCATTCCTTTACAGAATAAACACATTTGAAAAAACAAGTGCAACTGTACTTATTTGTACAAAAGTGTTAACATTATATTTCCATGGCATATTGCATTGTAACTAGTTCCACGGCAGTTTCTATCCGGTTCTTACCTTATCTCATTGATCTCATCCCATACTGTATGTGCGTTTATGTGTGCGTACACATGAAAACATAACAAAGATGTGAACATAACAATGAACAGAGTTGTACTTTTTACATGTCAGGGTCCTATGCTGCATTGTATTTGCAAAAGACCAAATCGGCCAAGAGTCTGTCAGTCATTTGTGCACGATGGGGGCGTAGTATGATGCCACCATGGCTGTTGTGAGGTAAACCATAGACATCTTATAAGTAGACGTAGCATCGAGCGCTACTGCCTACTGGCGTTGACGAGACGCGGGGCCGCCATCTTGGAGTGGTGATCCGCTCCACTCAGTGCAATTCATTTGGCAGAAGCAATGAACTGTCAGTGCATTTAATTCATCCTACCTCACTGAATACCACTGATTTTCACGCGTTTTTTGTCATACGTGTAGCTATGATAAAGGACACATGTTTTATTATTCATAGTTTGCTTAACAGTAATAGAATATTCTTAAATGCTATAAGTGACCGGACGTCCGAGATCAAAACTGGGAATATAATCCCAGAGAAGGGAGGAAAAAACGGTCAGCTATTTTTAAGTTCAAGAAACAATATGATTAGGTTATATATACATGCGTATATCCTACATAATTAATGTATGAATACATTAGATATCTATATATCTTAGGGACCTATAGACTGTATCTCTGTTGCTGCAGCAGCAGAGAGTTTATTCTGTCTTGACACTTTGTATTGATATTTTGTTTTACATTCTTCCCTTAAATGATAATGTTTACAGTGATTGTTTTATATGTATTTTTTCTGTATGTCGCTTTGGATAAAAGCCAAATACTTAAACATAAACATATATAAACACCTGAAAGTCTTTATATCAACTAAAACCACCAATCTGTTTCACTGGATTCAGAATAAAACCAAATTTTGTTTTACCCAACAATGTTAGTATTTGAATATTGTTACTTGAAGACTTATTCCTGGTTACAATTATACTGTTAAGAAAGTATTGTCTTATACTTTGCCTAAAATGAGAACACATCATAATCAGTGGCGGCTCATCAGTGGTGAATTTTGTTTTAGGTGGGGCTGAAAGTTTGTAAACCAAACCCCTGTAGGAGGGTCATCCTCCCCCAGAAGATTTCTTTGTGATTTTCACATACAAATGAAGCATTTTGGTGCATTCTGACAAAATAATGAAGACAAAAGAGAACATTTCATAGGTTTGCAGAGAACAATATACAATATGATAATGGTAATGATAATGATAATGGGTTGTACTTGTATAGCGCTTTTCTACCTTCAAGGTACTCAAAGCGCTTTGACACTACTTCCACATTTACCCATTCACACACACATTCACACACTGATGGAGGGAGCTGCCATGCAAGGCGCTAACCAGCACCCATCAGGAGCAAGGGTGAAGTGTCTTGCTCAGGACACAACGGACATGACGAGGTTGGTACTAGGTGGGGATTGAACCAGGGACCCTCGGGTCGCGCACGTCCATTCTTCCACTGCGCCACGCCGCCCCAGTGCAATATGCACACTGAAGGCATGATGCCACCATAGGTTTGCAGAGAACTATATGTTATTCAAATGACATTTTTAAATGTAATTAATTTAATTGACAAGCAATTCTATAATGGTCATACTCTTGTTTGCTAGTGGCTACGATTTCAGTACTATTGAAGATCTTTGCTCCTTCTCAAATCTGTGGTAATATTCTTTTCACAAAATACAACCGATAGTACGTTAATGTTAAATCTTTCTTGTGAAAAGTAATCCTCCGATTCCTATTTTCAACAGTCCGTTCATTTGAGCAGGAAAACGCTGAACACCAGCCCGGTTTCTACCTGTCAACTGTCAGTTTAGCATCTTTGTTTTCTACCTGTCAACTGTCAGTTTAGCATCTTTGTTTTCTACCTGTCAACTGTCAGTTTAGGCTGCTCGCCGGCTCCTCATCACCACTTCAACATGGCGGCCCAATTTCTTGCGTCACAGCAGCCAATGCTGCGTCTACTTATAAGATTTCTATGAGGTAAACAACCAGCAATATGTCGGAAAGCTAGCTAAAACGGTACACATATGAACTGCGGTGGACGCAACAGATTGCCGTGTTTGCAATAACGTTAAAACGTTAGCATTGAGTTTACAGCCTCACTGCTTTAACTACACAGCAAATAAAAGTTACGTTACTTAGCCAATAAACGTTATCTTACATTCAAAACGTACCGTTCTTTGTGTAACTTCAAATGTCGAACGAAGTTGGAAGTTGTTGCGTCTTTGTCTGTAATCTTCGAACCGCATATTTTGCATACTGCAATTCGTTTTTTGTTGACCACCTTGTAGTTTTTATATCCGAACGTCTTTGGTATCATTTTTTTCCTCACTGGCGCATTGTTTGACAGCTCTTCTTCGTTGGTTGTCCTGCAATTTAATTGGATGAATGTTGTCGGATGAAAACGTCGATGCAATTTGATTGGATGTTGTACCGACAGCACACACGCTGACAGACACACACGTACACAATGAAAGATACGGAGCGCTCCTGAATAACTTTTTAATATTTGGGTTTTGGGGAAAGGAGCAAGTCTTGTCAAGTCAAAAGGCTCAAGTCCAAGTGAAGTCACAAGTCATTGATGTTAAAGTCTGAATCGAGTTGCAAGTCTCTTTACATTTTGTCAAGTCGAGTCTAAAGTCATCAAATTCATGACTCGAGTCTGACTCGAGTCCAAGTCATGTGACTCGAGTCCACACCTCTGGGACAAAATGATGTTCACCAAATACTCTCATCAGTGAAGCATACACACAAACATATTAAACAGTGGGCTTCCTAACAATTGGGAAAGTTTGTGTCATGTTTGTCCTCAAACAAAAAACAAACGAATATTTTCCCCCCCATCTTTTTTCATTTTCAATCCTTTTTTAAAAAAATGCTCCAGGAAACCACTAGGGCGGCACTAAAGAACCGCATGCGGCTCGAGAGCCGTTGGTTGCTGACCCCCGGCTTAACCCAAAGGCTCACCAATGTCATGTGGAGTTGATGATGTCGAAGATGAAGTACAGAGTTCATCTCCACTTGGCATTGCCCGGACAGCTGCTAGTTGCTGATAGCAGTCTTGTTAGCGTTAAGTGGCACGTTGGTGCCGGTGCGTCTCGCCTCTCGTCTTTTGATATTGCTCACACTAAAGTCTCACCAATGTGGAGATGTGATGTGATATTGATGAGTCAGAAGTTGAAGATGAAGTGCATCAAAAAGTTGTTCGGACAAAAGTTGGTCAACTTGATTGTTGTCGGGAACATAGCGCCAAGGTTAGTTGCCGTGTTGTTTTTAGCAGTTTTTCACCCTTTACCCGGAAAGAGAGGTGATTGGTGGCTCGGTGAAAATCTTTATCGATCGCCACAACAATAAAAGAAAATAGGAAAAATACTTTAATGTAATACATATAAGACATAAATTAAGACTTAATTTAATCAGAATCAGAATCGGAATCAGAATCATTTTATAGCCATTGTTTGAGAACGGGTTCACAAACTAGGAATTTTTCTTGGTGCAATCGTGCAACATAAAACACATATAACACAGATTTGGTAATAACAAGAGCTGTAACTGAGCTATCAGATCTTGTTATACACTTAGAAGGAATTCTAGGGCGCTACTGTTAGGAGTTATTGTTCATGTGCCTGATGGCCAAGGGGAAAAAACTGTTCAGGTGGCGGGAGGTGTGGGTCTGGATGGACCGTAGTCTCCTGCCTGAGGGGATAGGGGAGAATACTGTGTGTCCAGGGTGAGAAGAGTCAGCTGTGATCCGACCCACACGCCTCCTGGTCCTGGAGGAGAACAAGTCCTGGAGGGATGGGAGCTTGCAGCCAATCACCTTCTCAGCAGCACGTACGATGCGCTGCAGGCGATGCTTATCCTGGACTGTGGCGCCGGGGAACCACACGGTGATGGAGGAGGTCAGGATGGACTCGATGATGGCTGAGTAAAACTGCACCAGCATCTCGGTCGACACCTTAAGTTTCCTCAGCTGCCGCAGGAAGTACATCCTCTGCTGGGCCTTCTTGATAAGGGAGCTGATGGTCGACTCCCACTTGAGGTCTTGGGTGATGGTGGTGCCCAAAAAACGGAAGGAGTCCACAACGGAGACGGGGGTGGGAGAGTCAATCAGGGTGAGGGGGGATGGTGGGGCTGTGACTTTCCTGAAGTCCATGATCATCTCCACTGTTTTCTGGGCGTTCAGCTCCAGGTTGTTGAGGCTGCACCAGGACGCCAGCCGGTCCACCTCTCTCCTGTAGGCGGACTCATCGCCATCCGAGATGAGCCCGATGAGGGTAGTGTCATCTGCTAACTTTTTTTTAACAGTTTTACGGACTGGTGACTGGAGGTGCAGCAGTTTGTGTACAGGGAGAAGGAGAAGAGCCAGGGGGAGAGTACACAGCACATCATTTAGGCCAAAAACTTAATTTAACACTCAATTCAGGCCAAAATATTTAGAATATGCTTATAAAAAACTTGCCGCATTATTACGTCAATGTCCCATCATGCTGCATCCTCAGCAGAGACGTCGCAAAAAGTGCCCCACAAACTACAATAGCAAAAAATTATTGCCCTCTAATACGTGAATCTCCCACGTAAAATAAAAAATGTTGACTCCTGTTGCACAAACTCTTTGAAATTGCCATGAATGTGCCAGGACTAAAATGTTATTTACTGCCGTAAACACTAAGCTTTACGTGTGGCATCATGCTTTGTGTCCATGCGCATCATTCTGTTCACATTAGACATAATTAGAAGTCACATATTATTTTGGTAAAGTTAAAGTAAAGTATCAATGATTGGCACACACACACTAGGTGTGGTGAAATTATCCTCTGCATTTGACCCATCCCCTTGTTCACCCCCTGGGAGGTGAAGCGAGCAGCAGCGGTGTCAGCGCCCGGGAATAATTTTTAGTGATTTAACAATAACAAAAACAGTAACAATAAGAATGTAGCATTTCCGTGAAAATGCGGTAAGCTGCGTTTTCAAACATTTATTTTCCCGTCAAAATACCACTTTGCGTTTAAAAAAAAAAAAGGAAGAAATAAAAATCAATAAAAAACCGATCCAAACAAAATTTGTTAAATGCTCGCCTTAGCCGCAGGTACTCACTTTTCCTCTTGCCGAAACAGCGTACTGAGTTGCAGGACAGGGAGACAATCAGGAGGTCCAAAACAAGCTCGCTAGTTAGCTAACCATCTAATTATCTTATTTGTTGTAGCCTCTATTCACTCTCCAGGCCACAACATTGACGGCTGTCTACTTTGCTGCTAATCATATTTGGATGATTACAATCCGAACACTGTTAGTTCCAAACCAGTTGTAGTTCTACAGTATTTATTAGTTTCCAGTAGTGTTGTCCCGATACCAATAATGAATATCATTACCAATACATAACAATACATTTTGGTACCGGTACCGGTACCAAAATGCATTTTGGTACTTTTCGGGAGTTTTTTTAAATAAATTAATAAAAAATGTCATTATTGGCTTCATTTTAACAAAAAATCTTAGGGTACATTAAACATGTTTCTTATTGCAAGTTTGTCCTTAAATAAAATAGTGGAGAAACAAGACAACTTGTCTTTTAGTAGTAAGTAAACAAACACAGGCTCCTAAATAGTCTGCTGATGTATGCAGTAACATATTGTGTCATTTATCATTCTATTATTTTTTCAAAATTATTAAGGACAAGAGGTAGAAAATGAATTATTAATCTACTTGTTCATTTACTGTTAATATCTGTTTATTTTCTATTTTAACGAGTTCTATGTACACTTCTGTTAACATGTAATAATCACTTATTCTTCTGTTGTTTGATACTTTACATCAGTTTTGGATGATACCACACATTTACGTATCAGTCCGATACCAAGTCGTTACAGGATCATACATATTCAAAGTCCTCATGTTTCCAGGGACATATTTCCTGAGTTTATAAACACAATATAAAAAATTAAAAAAAAAAAAGAAGATTTTGTGATGCTAAAAAATATCGATGTAATCATAGTATTATCTACTAGATACGCTCCTGTACTTGGTATCATTACAGTGGATGTTAGGTGTAGATCCAGCAATGGTGTTTGTTTATATTGTAGCGTCCCAGAAGAGTTGGTGCTGCAGGGAATTCTGGGAATTCGTTCTGTAGTGTTTATGTTGTGTTGCGGTGCAAATATTCTCCAAAAATGTTTGTCATTGTTGTTTAGTGTGGTTTCACTATATGGCACATGTTTATGACAGTGTTGACTAAGTATGCACTTCATTCACTTGTGTGTAGTGTGTTCAAAGTTAAGGTGATTGTCATTATAGATATTTGATCGGAAATAGTGACATCTTGTCTTGAATTTGTCATTTTTAGACCATTTTCAACGCATCCAATGTTATGACTAAGGTGCGCTGCGGTGTGTAGTGACGCATGATTAGCTATCACTCGTCTTACAGGGATGATGCTTGAAATAAGTGTACTATATATGTCGCCATGGAAACAAGGACTAGGGATTTAGAAATTGTTACAACACTGCTGACTGCGGATAGTAGAGATGCGCGGATAGGCAATTATTTCATCCGCAACCGCATCACAAATGTCGTCATCCATCCGCCATCACCCGAACCAACATTTTATCAAAACCACACCCGCCCGCACCCGCCCGTTGTTATATATCTAATATAGACGATGCAAGGCATTAGTGAGGTTAGAAAGCTTTTGCCTGTTAAAGAAAGGAGACTGATCCAATGCAGCAGAGACATTCAATGCTTGCCACGCATTAGTGGCTAAGAGATATTAATGCGTGATAATATTATTTATCATTATTATTATATTATTGTCATTTCTATTAAGAAAGTGTTGACTATTGTTGCCAATGCCCTCAGATCAGGAGTGCGTTCCTCACACTTTGTGTGCGCAGGTGCAGCAAGCAGAACGATGCTTTTAAGAAGTTAAAAAAATGTTTTAGAAAGACTAGGCCTATATTTTTGTTAGGTAAAAAATGTTTTCGGAATTTATTTCAATGAATATTAACTTGTTAACATTATAATGCTCAAATAGGGACGAGGGCGGGGTGCACAGTGAAGCAGTGAACAATTTTGCGACAAAGATGAACCTTTATTGATTGATCTGCAGCCATGACAAAATATCAGACAATCTCCATTGTCAACGACAGGCAGGAAAATAAAGATGAACACATAGCGTATGTTCTAGGCATAAGCATAGGCTCATACGTTTTTAAGTTGAAATAAAAAAATAAATAAAAAATGTGCCTCATAAGCCTTAGGCTGTCAATCACGCGCACAAACTTAAATTATACAATAACATATGTATGTCATCCCTATTTAAACAAAAATAAATTAAATAAATAATAATAAATTACCTGCAACTTAATTGGCCAAGGCAAAAAGCTGAAGGGGGGAAATCAAACCCATCAGACTGCACTTTATCATCAAACTTGAATTATAATGAAAATAGACGGTCGCGACAAACAAAGCAGGCTAAATAACCTTACATTGTAGCCAATCGGAGATGCGCTTCACTTGAAAGCGAGGCCAAATAATTAACACATAGTTGTATATCTCGAATAGAAAAAACCACAATAAACAACGCAATTGCCTTAATTCCTTTGCATTGTAGTGCGCCCAAACAACATGTAACCATCAAAATTATTCAGCTGACCGAACTCAATATAGGTTAGACATGGGCTTATTTGGTATAGCTTATAAGTAACGTAGACTAATTCGTTTAACATATCCAACCGTATGTCTACTTACTTCTTTTTTTGTTAGCACTTTGCAGGAATAAAATGGCATCTACATTGCCAGGATTCATGCGAGAGCGCCGCCTGGCTTCTAAAATGCGCCCTGCTGCGCTGAAGGAGCGCTCACTTGCGGCACCTTTTTTTTTTGCTAGGACGCATAGGATTCTCTTGGCAAGGTGTTGTAGTCGTGGGAATGATTGTCCTTGTTTCCCCCAAAAGGAAAGTAGATTTTCCTCTGCTGATCCGTCGAGATGGAAGTTTGTAGAGGAATAATCCTCTACTTCATCAACAAGCACAGGTGTATATCCTCCTCCCATTCTGTGAAGTCAATCCTTTTCTTTTTCAGTGATGCACCATCAGCTCCACCTAAAGGACCGATAAAATCTATACGTTTTTCATATGTGGGTAACAACATTTAACTATGTGTATATATATTTCCGAATTGGTTCAACTGCCAACCGCCCGAATCTATTTACAATCTATTTTTTTCGTCATGTCACCCGCCCGACCCGCGGATTATCCGCGGACTCCGCGGTTGTGTCCGCAAACCGCGCATCTCTAGCGGATAGACATTAGCCGCTAGGTAGCTAGCCATGTCTTAAAGCACCTCTTCCTGAGGGCACTTCAGTGATATCGTGGTACTTTTTAGAGGCCGTATAGTACCGAATATGATTCATTAGTGTCGCGGTACTATACTAATACCGGTATACCGTACAACCATAGTTTCCAGCGAGAAAGTATATTTATTAGCGATTGATCGATATGTTTTTTTCAGAGCCAATACAGCTACCGATCATTAGTGGTGAAGGAGGCCGATATCCGATATTTGGAGCCGATATTCATTTCCAATAAAAGTGACATATTGGTGTTGTCAAAATTTTGAATAATACTACTGACTGACTGTTAGCAGGCTGATCACCTAGCAATATTACACTTAACAACAAAATGCAAAAAGTTATTAAGACAATATAAAGTAAAAAACGTAATGTACAGATTATCAACAGCAATATTTAGGTAGAAACATAGGTTACAATATTAACATCTTTATCAAGGCATGGTCATAACAATCCTAATTTTGTATTATTATGCATTATTAGGTAGCCACACACACACGTATATATATATATATATATATATATATATATATATATATATATATATATATATATATATATATATATATATATATATATATACACATATGGCAGCATATACAAAATATTTCAGGGATACAAATTTGCTGTTCCGCAGCTTCTCCTGTGGCTATTCTTTATCTTTGTGTGCCCCTGCAATGAAACTAGACTTCAGTTTGAGTTCTTTAATCTCTCTCTTAATAACACAAACATTCTTTTACTCTAACATATCGATGTTTTTTGCAGCTTTGTGTCAAGTAATTCACAGACAGGTTTTAATGTGCTACAAGCTACGTTATGCTACGCTTATGTTCTTTCAGCTTTTTACGGTGTTCTGCTCATAGTAACGTTAGTAGTAGTTGTGAAATGTAGAGGACTGGGATGTTAATTACAATTTTACTGATTTTACCTAGCTTCGACACATTTGTACACCTACTCCGCTATGAATTTGACAAGCTTGCCTAACACCTCAGCTTCTAATTGGCTCTGCCTCTTACCAGTGTGTGGTTTGTGTAACCAAGGCAAAATACCTCGGCTTTTGATTGGCTCTGCTTCTTACGTGTGCACAGCTTGCGTACCAATCAGATGGCGCCGTGGGCGGGACAAAACTGGAGACAGGCACGGCTACATCTGAGCCAAACTCACCAGTTTTAAATGGGTTTGTCGGAAGGAAAAAGGCAGAAGCTTGTTTGATGATTGTTCCATTTGAAATGATAGTAATGGTGATAATAAATAATAATATTCAAAATCAATATTAAAAAAAAAAGAAGGTGATACCGATTTTTTTTTTTTTAAAAGGCGGATGTTGATATATGTCAAAATGCCCAATATCGGCGCCGATAATTGGTCGAGCCCTAATATTTTTGACTTGACAGATTGTAACATAAGTCACAACACCTGTTTGCTATGGCAATTGAACCTCTATCTATTGCACTTAAATTGGCTAGTTTTAGCAAAGGAATCAGTAGATGCCATTTGGAACATACACTTTACCTATATGCAGACAATTTGTGACTGTTAATTTTGGATCCAATATCTACCATTCCTAAGATAGTTGATCTGCTCAACACTTTTGGAACTTTTTCAGGTTATAAATTGAACTTTGCTAAGAGTGAGTGTTTCTCTGTAAATGACTTAGCTTTTGAGATTCCCGATGCTTATCTTTCTTTTAAAATGTCTAGAAACAGCTTAACGTACTTGGGTTTACACATCTGTCATAAATTGTCAGAACTCTACAAGAATAACTTTACACCCCTAATTGACAAGATTAAATCTGATTTGGAAAAGTGGAATAATTTACATATAACTACCGGTATAGAAGGTAGGATTAATTGCATAAAAATGAACGTGCTTCCACTCTCTTTGTATTTTTTCCAATGTCTACCGATCTTTTTACCAAACTCCTTTTTTAATGCTGTAAATAAATGAATCTCATCCTTTATTAGGAAAGGCAAAACTCCTAGGATAAGGAGATCATTTTACAGAGGCACAGGTCTGTAGGTGGTTTGTCACTCCCTAACACCTAAGTTAAGATTTTACTATTGGGCAGCCAACATACATACAATGATTTATTGGATCCACAAACCTGAATTGAGCTGGTGCAGACTGGAAGCTGAGTCATGTTCTACCCCGCTCCTAGCTCTGCATTCATCAAAACTGCCTTTTCGATCATCTCAGTTTACATGTAACCCAATTGTTATCTCTACCCTTAGAATTTAGTCTCAATTTAGATGCACTTTTGGACTCTGAGGATTATCTAACTACATCCCCATTAATAATAACTATCTCTTTCTTCCTCCAAACACAGATAAAGCCTTTTCTCGATGGCAGAGCTCAGGCCTGGTCAGACTAAGGGATCTTTATATTAACAATGTCTTTGCTAGCTTCAGTGAACTATGTAAAAAGTTTATCCTCCCTAACTCTAACTTATTCCGTTATTTTCAAATCCGTAACTTTGCTAAATCAAATAGCAGTTCTTTTTCCAGTAGTCCACCTCAATCTGTAATAGACCCATTTTTGGAAATCCACATATACCAGAAAGGCATAATTTCTAAAATTAGAAAAGACTGGAAAGGAGATTTTGGCAACGTTTTGGATGACAATGACTGGAAATCTGCATTTATACAAATACATAATAGCACATCTTGTTCAAAGTTTAATCTGATACAGTTTAAGGTTGTCCATCGCATCTATTTTACTAACTCTAAACTTTCCAAAATGTATGCCAATATTGCAGATACGTGTAATCGATATCAATTGACTTCTGCAAACATGACACACATGTTCTGGTCCTGTCCCTGTCTGAAAGCCTACTGGATTAATAATTTAAACATCTTGCAGATGCACAAAATTTTAAATTGACGCTGTGAACGGCTCTGTGTGTGTGGGTTCTCTATGGCTGTGTCGGAAGGATGGGACCTGCAGTCCAGGGCTCAACAACGTCTTTTTTTTGCTTTTCATTTGATTTCTCAGGGCTGTCTCGCTCGCCTGTGCTCTCCTCTCGTCCGTCTGCTCTCTCTCCCCCGTCATGGCCTCGGACGCTGCTAATAAAGGATACAGGTGATTAGATAACCCGCTTCAGCTGCGGAATCCACTCACCTGTCAGCTGCTTCGTAGTCTGTCCATGCACACGTCCTTCCCGCAGGAGATGCCCCGACCACGTCCCCGACACAGACGCCTTTTGCACAATTGGCTATTTTTAGAATTCCACCAAACTATCAAAAAATTAAGCAGACTTTTAGGGTGGTATCGCCTTTGCATCATTACTAGCTCGTAGAAGGATTTTGTTGGAGTGGAAATCACAGTTTGCCCCCAAAGCCTCCCTATGGCTTAAGGACCTCATGTTTTTCTTAGATCTAGAGAAAATTAAATATAATCTGAGGGGTACACCAAAACGATTTGACTTGACCTGGGGCTGTATGATTAGTTACATAGCTAAATTAAAGACACTATAGGACAAATGATACACTTACTGTTGACAATTAACCTTTCCACTTACCTCAATTCTCTTTTTGTTTTTATTCAGTGACACTTCTCTGTATGTTTTCTATTTTTATTTTTTTTAGTCAGTTCGTTTGATTTTCTATCTGCTTGTGGTGAAGAGGAAGGCAGTACTTTACCACCCACTGTGACTGAAATGTAGGACAGGGGTGCAAAGGGTTATTTATTTGTTATTACTTTTTTACCATTATTAATTTTTTATAATTATTATTATTATTATTGTATTTTTTTGGGGGGGGGGGTCTCTTTCTCAGTACTTGTATTATGATTTCCCTATCAAATGAATACATAGATTTTTTTTTTTTATAGTCACAACACAGGAAGTATATTACCCGAGGACTGATGGCTACAGTATAGAGTTGCTGAATGGGCAACATTTTTCGGAGTTCTTTGCATGCATGGTATAGAATTGTACATTACATTTTCAATTATAATAATTTTAGTTAAATTATCTGCTAAATAAACAAAAAAAAGATCCACCATCAGTGTGTGTGAATGGGTGAATGTAATGTATAATGTAAAGCGCTATATAATTACAGACCATTTCCCATTTACTAAGATTGGACTTCACAAAAAAAATCCAAATTGGGCGTCATACCCTGCAGTGTGAACATAGCCTTGTTCTTGTAATCCATTCCAGTCTTGTGCAGGTCTTACCTGTAGTCCTTTGCAGGTCTTACCTATAGTCCTTTGCAGGTCTTACCTGTAGTCCTTTACAGGTATTTGCTCTTGCACATGGGGGGTGTAGAGGCTTGAATGGCGGGTGTGTTTTAGCCAAATAATTAGAAGTAGTTTCTAATAGGAACTGGATTTATTTGTTTTTGTAGGACATGTCACCAGTCTGTGGGAGTCCAAATGATTGCTGGTTGAGAAAGGCTTAAATACTTATTTCACTTTCTCAAATTGGTTAAAATATATTTCATGTACTGTATTTGTTCACATTCTGACCATACGTTACAATAAAACAATACAGTTCTGGACTGTTCATATGCTTTTTTTTAGAAGTAAACTTATTTCCCTTACTGTATGTACAGTATGGAGGTAACAGAATTACACTGTTGGACGTTGTTACGTCACTTTGGAAACAAGAACTTTGAATCATCAGACATTAAACATACACAATGACATTGGATGATTGTGAAAGAGGCGTTGCTTTATTGGTTTGATTAGATGAATACGATATGTGATTCTTTCTAAGAGTTTTAATGTGTCATTATTATTATTAATATTATTTCTCAGTGTGGTAAAAAGTTTCTAAGAATATTGTAGACTTTCTTCCATCATTCTTTATTTTGGTTTGGAAATTATATCATCTCCAATATTTGTAACGCACACATACTTCAGATTCTTCCTGTTCTTCGATGAATTTTGCATAGCTTTTAAAGTTGACACTCCGAGTGCGGTGAATGTTGTCAAAAGCACATTCATATAGACTTCTGAACGTCTCAGTACTTTTCTGCTACAGCAATGCTCTTTTTATTTTTTGTTGGTGAACTGATAATGATAACTGATGTGGTGTTGTTTTGTCAGACATTAGAATGCATGAATCTATTGTTGACATCCACCTCCTTTGATTGCTGAAAGTTAACCACCTGTTGTTCTGTTGAAGGAGCATGGTCTTGTACTTCCCTAGAAAATAGGGGTGCAATGATTCTTTTAACTACGATTTGTGTTTGCCGAAACGATTCAGGAACCATATAATGTTTTTTAGAACGATTCGATCCGAAACTATTCAGTGAGTGGAAATCGATTCAATAACTTTTTAGCAAAACAAACCATCAACCAGTGGGACTGTGAACTAAATACTGGATACTGCAGGTGAAGTTTCCTATATTTCTGTTATTTTTTTGTAAGCGAATTAGTTATAAACTAATGATGAATAAAAACAAGCAAGTAAACAATTAATGGACAATGTATTCACTTTTATTTGAACAAAGTGCAATCACAACACTTTTTTCTAACTAACAAGATGAAAACTTTTCTGCTCACATTTTCAACATTCGAGCAGATTTCAATAAATGTACCGTAACCAACATTTTAACAGTAGATTTACCTGCAAAAGAAAGTTCCCCGACCCAACCATACAGTATCTGTTCGATGCCGGACAGCATCCCAGGTGTGTGGAAGCATGTATGCTCCCTTATGGAGGCTCAGACAGATTCCCAGGTTTTTAGAGCACTATAGAACGACTCTTATTGGCTTCATTGTTAGCTGACTTTTGACAGCGTATATTTATGAGTTATAAATTAATGCATTAAAAATAAAAACATATTTGTTCTTGTCTTACATAAGGATTGTGAATGATACACAACATTCCAAAAAAGTGCAGTCCCCCTCAAAACTCTTCCTGCTGCACTTGCACTTTCTTTAAAAGAAACACTACAAACCAGGGTTGTCAAAAGTACGGCCCAGAGGCCATTTTTGGACAACAACACACATATCCATTGGATGTGGAAGTTACCTAAAGAAAACTGTTCATATATAAGTCTAAGGGGAAAATGAATGGTACAAACCCCGTTTCCATATGAGTTGGGAAATTGTGTTAGATGTAAATATAAACGGAATACAATGATTTGCAAATCCTTTTCAACCCATATTCAATTCAATGCACTACAAAGAAGAGATATTTGATGTTCAAACTCATAAACTTAATTTTTTTTTTTGCAAATAATAATTAACTTTTTTTTCATGGCTGCAACACGTGCCAAAGTAGTTGGGAAAGGGCATGTTCACCACTGTGTTACATGGCCTTTCCTTTTAACAACACTCAGTAAATGTTTGGGAACTGAGGAGACACATTTTTAAGCTTCTCAGGTGGAATTCTTTCCCATTCTTGCTTGTTGTACAGCTTAAGTTGTTCAACAGTCCGGGGGTCTCCGTTGTGGTATTTTAGGCTTCATAATGTGCCACACATTTTCAATGGGAGACAGGTCTGGACTACAGGCGAGCAAGTTTAGTATCCGCTCTCTTTTACTATGAAGCCACGTTGATGTAACACGTGGCTTGGCATTGTCTTGCTGAAATAAGCAGGGGCGTCCATGGTAGCGTTGCTTGGATGGAAACATATGTTGCTCCAAAACCTGTTAGTACCTTTCAGCATTAATGGCGCCTTCACAGATGTGTAAGTTACCCATGTCTTGGGCACTAATACACCCCCATACCATTACAGATGCTGGCTTTTCAACTTTGTGCCTATAACAATCCGGATGGTCACAACGTCCACAGTTTCCAAAAACAATTTCAAATGTGGACTCGTCAGACCACAGAACACTTTTCCAATTTGTATCAGTCCATCTTAGATGAGCTCAGGCCCAGCGAAGCCGACGGCGTTTCTGGGTGTTGTTGATAAACGGTTTTCGCCTTGCATAGGAGAGTTTTAACTTGCACTTACAGATGTAGCGACCAACTGTAGTTACTGACAGTGGGTTTCTGAAGTGTTCCTGAGCCCATGTGGTGATATCCTTTACACACTGATGTCGCTTGTTGATGCAGTACAGCCTGAGGGATCGAAGGTCACGGGCTTAGCTGCTTACGTGCAATGACTTCTCCAGATTCTCTGAACCCTTTGATGATATTACGGACCGTAGATGGTGAAATCCCTAAATTCCTTGCAATAGCTGGTTGAGAAAGGTTTTTCTTAAACTGTTCAACAATTTGCTCACGCATTTGTTGACAAAGTGGTGACCCTCGCCCCATCCTTGTTTGTGAATGACTGAGCATTTCATGGAATCTACTTTTATACCCAATCATGGCACTCACCTGTTCCCAATTTGCCTGTTCACTTGTGGGATGTTCCAAATAAGTGTTTGATGAGCATTCCTTAACTTTATCAGTATTTATTGCCACCTTTCCCAACTTCTTTGTCACATGTTGCTGGCATCAAATTCTAAAGTTAATGATTATTTGCAAAAAAAAAAAATGTTTATCAGTTTGAACATCAAATATGTTGTCTTTGTAGCATATTCAACTGAATATGGGTTGAAAATGATTTGCAAATCATTGTATTCCGTTTATATTTACATCTAACACAATTTCCCAACTCATATGGAAACAGGGTTTGTAAATAAATTAAGAATCAGAGTTGTCCATGAGATGCTCAGTTGAAATACAGCTTCAAGCCACTTGGTGTTAGTAATGCGTCAGTCAGTTACTTGCTAAGCTTAATAATCAGAAAAAGCTAGATGCAATCCTGTTTATAAAGATATGGAGGACTATTTAATTATTATTTAATATTGAATTTTAGGTCTTTAATGCAGACTGTCACCAGCGAAAGGATTTTTAATGCTTTTTTTTAAAGTACAGTAGTTTTTGAGAGCTGCATCACAAAAAAATGCTCAAGGAGCGAGGCAAATTGGCCAGGGCGAGTTGGCTCCACTATGCTGGTTCTACCAACTGACACCACCAGCGACCCGTGCCAGGAAAAGCAATTGTATTAATTGGCTTTTCTTTTGTCTTTATTTAGTGCATTAATGTACTGTGGAGTGAGTGTGCCATGTTTTTTTTTGTTTTTTTTACTTAAGAGTTGTTTTCAGTCTTTCTAATCATTTATATTTACAAACTCCCCTGTAAAATATTTGTTCAAGAGTCAAGCTGAGGGTGAGGTGTTACGTGGGGGGAGGTAGTCATTGGAGTTGGGGGGCTGTGTGGAGGGGGAGGAGGGGATTGGTTCGCTGAAGTTGTCAGGGGGCCGGCTGGCTTACTCGGGGGTGGGGGGCAGGAGCTTGTCGGAACCACTGTGTCAAACCTGTTAAAGAACTGGTTTAGCTCATTGGCCCTCTCTTTGTCTCCGTCCACCCTCCTACCCCCCGACGGTTTGAGGCGGGTGATGGTCTGCATACCTCTCCAAACCGCCTTCATGTTGTTGTCCTTCAGCTTCCCTTCCAGCTTTCTCCTGTAGTTCTCCTTGGCCTCCCTGAGTTTGGTCTTCAGCAGCCCCTGAACTCTTTTCACCTTCTCCCTGTTACCAGCATTGAATGCCCTCTTCTTCCCATTCAGTAGGGCTTTGATGTCCTTGGTCACCCACGGTTTGTTGTTTGGGTAGCAGGTGTTGTAGAAGTGGGGCTAAATTTAAAGTCAAAGGGCATCAGTGCGATATCTATGTCAAAATGTCAGCCCAACTTATAAAGGTCCACACTGACAAACTCAACCTACCTACAATCTGAATGAAGAGCAGGGAACGATATTCTATGACTAATGTACGTTAGATGGGACTCGATTTTTAATGCAAAGACTATCTTGTGTGTGTGATCCTAATGCCTCATTTATGATTCGACTTTGCACAGTGAAATGTGATGCATCCAAGTCATCATGGTACTTCTATCACAAAAGGTCAGCAGATGTTGTTCTCCAAGATTTTAGGCTGATAAGATAATTTAGGTGACATTAGAACATGTATTAGATTGCATTAGGTTGGTTTGACGCCATTAAAAAAACACAACAGATGTTGGTCAGCCATCATGTTTCTGCACATAAAAGAACATAGATAAGGGGAAACTAGACCAAGAAGTGGTATAAAAAACATCCATCGAGAAAATCTGCGGACTGACAAAGATGGACAGTTTTCCGCAAAGATGGACAGTTTGCCGTTGCACATAAAACATAAGGCACAGTGATGATACAGTATCTAGTTTAAAAAAAATACATGTCAGGTGCATTCATAAAAAGCTAGTATCCATAATCTAGTAAAATCAAGTGTTTCCTAACTTGTAGGGGGAAAAAAAGGACTTGTTTCTAAAAAAATATTTCATTTTAAGTTTTGCTACATTTTCTTATGTGTGATTTAAAAGACACGTTTTCATCAGTAACAATTCCCAAGTACAAGTTCAACCTTACAAGCTGTTGATATTTTTGGAATGTTCAAAGGCAGTCGTTTGAAAATTTGAAAATAACATAACCTTATATTTCCCTGCAGGTAGCGCTAGTCTCAGCTGAGTCAGTTGGGGCTGAACATAATCAAAACAGACAAACAGAGGATAAACGATATATGACCGCCTTATCTGCATAAAAATGGAATGCAGCTTCCGAAACATTGTCACAGAAATTATTTACATGGATCGAAAACAAAGGACCTAATATAGAACCATGAGGTACACCCTTTAGTACAGGGAGACAAGACAAGGAGAAACCCAGCAAACTGAATGCATTGGTTCTATTGGACAGGTAATTAGAAAACCACTTTACAGCTTGCTGAGATAGGTTGGTCGACCATATCAAATGCTTTTGAAAGGTCACTAAATAGAGCTGCACAATATTTTTGCAATCCAATGCCTCAATAATGCCATTCACAACTTTAATTGCTTTAATAATTATCTCTCTTTCTTAAACTTGATTGATGTTGAGAAAGCAGACTATAGGTGTCTAAGATTTATTTAAGTTCACTAACAAACTTTTCAAGGACTTTAGCGAGGACGCATAAGACAGATGGAGATGGGACTATAGCAGGGGTGGTCAAATTTTTTGGCAAAGGGCCACATTGTCTTTGGGACGGCGTACTCAGTTGGTAGAGCAGCCGTGCCAGCAACTTGGGGGTTCCAGGTTCGATTACCGCTTCCTCCATCTTAGTCACACCGGTTGTGTCCTTGGGCAAGACATTTTACCCACCTGCTACCAGTGCCACCCACACTGATTTAAATGTAGCTTGAAGATGTAAATAATGGGTTTCACTATGTAAAGCGCTTTGAGTCACTAGAGAAAAGCAGTATATAAATATAATTCACTTGACTTCAAAATTTGACACGTGGACAGGCGAGCACATGATGCATTTCAAAGCAAATCATATCTGTTGGAACCAGGAGTAGACTTCTCAATCTTGGGCTATTCATCAAATCAAATCAACTTTATTTATATTTAGTTATAATACAACTATTTTCAACAATATCATATCAGAACATTAAAGAAACAGAAATTGTATTACAGGGTTAATACTTATATTCTCTTTCAGTGGGAGCAGTGTTGTTGATCACCCATTTTTGCCATTGCATTGAAGTCTTGGGTCAGTTTTGTTGTGGCAATTCTCAAGACAGATCTGAGGTGTCCCAATCAATTGGGATCTGTGGGGTCCTATATTGGTGTTCATCGCACTAAAAGTCTGTTCACAGACATAACATAGATCCAAACATCACCAGCATCCTCTGTGCCATCTTCTGGATGTTTGGAAATTTGGCTGTGCTTAATGAAGCATAAAACTCATCCTGTTTAAGCGAGTGGAACTTCTCCCTTAAGATGGTGTCCCATTGGAGATCAATCAGTTCCAACTGCAGTTCCTCTGGCACCGTTTCAGGATCTTGTGGGAAGGGACAGGACACAAGCTGGAGTGACAATTTTTCCAAAATCAGAGAATCAAACAGCAGAATTGTCTTGTACGTTTTCAAATGTTGAGGGTCCTCTTTCAGTGTAGCCAGTGTAGGGAAAATAAGTGAATGACTT
Source organism: Nerophis lumbriciformis (assembly GCF_033978685.3). Lineage (NCBI taxonomy): Eukaryota > Metazoa > Chordata > Actinopteri > Syngnathiformes > Syngnathidae > Nerophis > Nerophis lumbriciformis. The sequence continues at coordinate 31,128,987 of NC_084558.2, read as the reverse complement.
GTTTGACTTTTTTTTTGTTAAAATAGCTTGGTTTTGAAGGCTTGGACATTTGTTTACATTTAATGTACAAACCGGCCTTTTCCTTGTAGCTTCATGTTCAGCTCATTTATGTGTGCTCGTATGTTCAAAGCAAAAGCCTAATCACAAAGACAACCAGTGTCACTCAGCTCAGAGAAACTGTCAGCTTTTTCAAGTTACTCCAAAAATGAGATAATCTTCTGTTTTAGCTCCCACACCCGTTGACATACTTTACCCAAATTTAACCAGCGGACATTGAAATGGTAAAGCAAGTCTTGGTGGTCGGCGTCAGTCTCTTCAAGAAATTTTATAAACTGACGATGGTGAAGTGCCCTCACCCGAAAAGTTAAACGGCTTCTCTATATGGTCAAGCTGCAATACATATTTACACAGTGCTTACTGGTGGATTATGCAGTGTAAAAAAAGTACCTCCTGTTAGGGGTTGTCATCAGTTTTTCATTCTCTCCTGGATTCTTTTAAGTAACCCAATGTTTTTTCCTGTTAGACTTGGCGACCAATCCGTGGTAATGTTAGCTAGCTTACTCCAAGCCAGTTTGTGCCTCATAATGACTCCTGACACTGTTAAATAAGTCCTCTCCCTTGCATTTTTCCTTTGGTAATTTGAATGGGAGTATATAATTTGCCTTTGTGCTTAAATCTTGGGTGGTAGTTTGTCAGATGAGATGTTTTGCTGAGCCTGCAAATTAGCTTCCAACTTTTGAGCAGTTGCAGTCTGTTCTTGCATTGACTGGTTGTACGCGTAATTAGTGTGCTTGGTGGAAAAATGTCAACTTCAAAATCGCTATGGTTTCTTGGCAAATAAGATATGCAGCCTTTGACTGGACTTCAGTGAAAAAATATTTAGTTGTCCATTCCTTATTAAACGCCCGACATTTGCTGTCAACTTTTCTTTTCTTTGGCCCACTCACTATAGCAATTTGTTTTTGCTGTCAGAGCAGTAGCAAGGTAGAAGGTGTACCTGGGCTGTGCAATCAATCAAGTGTTTTGCTGGCCTATTGTGCCACTTTGTGGAATTACTTGGTATTACAGGACAATGAATGTAGTCATAATTACTACTCAATTTGTTCAATTCTGTTCTAATTTTTGTCGGGCCGGATCAGAAAACCCAAAGGGATATGGCCCGCAGACTTTACTTTGCCCACCCCTGGTTTAGGTATTAATAGCTGTGAGATTTCTTCCTTTAAACAAAGGTAAATTGATTTCCATATCTTAGGAATCGTATTACTGGACAAGGAAAGGTTAAACATACGCGCAGACGATCTGACATGAAATCAATGGCTGACTTTAAAAAGAATGCCTCAAGTTTGTCAGGCCCTGCAGATTTACCAGGATCCACTTGTTTTAAGGCTCTCTTGACCTCAAACACATCAAGAGGAGTAAAACTAAATGTATTGGCTATGGAAGTGTCAAGGGATGGTGACATGCAAACATTCTGAACATTTGGCTGTTTTGGATGTGGAGATAAAGTTAAAGTACCAATGATTGTCACACACACACTAGGTGTGGTGAAATGATTCTCTGCATTTGACCCATCACCCTTGATCACCCCCTGGGAGGTGAGGGGAGCAGTGGGCAGCAGCGGTGGCTGCGCCCTGGAATCATTTTTGGTGATTCAACCCCCAATTCCAACTGCCAAGCAGGGAGGTAATGGGTCCCATATTTATAGTCTTGGTATGACTCGGGCGGGATTTGAACTCACAACCTACCGATCTCAAGGCGGACACTCTAACCACTAGGCCACTGAGTAGGAGTCAAATAAGAACCAGAATAAATAAAATGTTCGATAAAACAATCAAGTATTGCTAATTTATCAGTTAGATTATATGAGTCTTTCACGATACAAGTTGGCAGATCATTTGTGGTTTTCACTTCCATAAGATGTTTTTAAGACTTTCTAGAATTTCTTGGGATCATTTAAACTACTGATGGTTTGCGCAACATAAAACGCAGACTTAACCCTTGTGTTGTCCTCATTTCCTGTATACACCCCGTGTCCTCCGGGTCAAAATGACCCGTCTTCACTAAACCCCTAATATAAGCAGCTTAATTGAATTTAAACACCACATTTAATCTTGCTTGAAGAAACAACTTGTCATTCACCACAAAATGTGTGTATAACTGAATTTTCCATCTTCACTTCATTTATATAGCTGAAGAAAAGCAAAAAAATTTGCGTTTTGAATGCATTTTTTTTTTCATCCCAATGACTCAGTTTCTTTCTTTTCTTTCTCCAGTGAACAATTGAAGACAATGTACAATACAAAAATATGAAAAATAACATAGCCCATTCAACTAATTAACTAATGAACTAACACTAATTGGCACATGTAGGGCAGTATGCAAGTGCGCAGCCTTTGCAGATATATTTCTTACACCTGCAGCACACAGTATGTGTTTTACAGTCCTTCTTTTGAGGGCAGAACTGACATCTCTTCCTCTTACTTGCCCTAGCTGGGGAAGTGGCTGTGGTAGCTGGATCCTCAGGTTGATCAGGAGCTCCTGCACTCTGAATAGCTTTTACAACTGCTGCTGAGGCTTCTGTGTGGGGGACATGCTTCCTTCTTTCAATGAGTGGAATTACAAGTGCCTTTCCCGGATTTTCCAGGAACACCCTCCTCTTGTTCTTCTTACGAGACATCCAGGTCGGGTTGATCTCTCTCCAAATCACAAAGGCTTTGTTGGAGGAAACATCAATGATGTTGTGGAAGATGACCAGGGGCCAGCGGGCAGTCATCCTTCTGCAGCTGTATGTTCCAATCACCTTATCTAGGTTGTCTACACCTCTTTTGTTGCGGTTGTAGTCTAGGATGATGACTGGCTTCCTGTCCTCACGATCGCTAACGTCACCATCTGTGTGCAGTGTGCTCAGAAGAACTACTTTGTCCCAGATCTCTCTAATGGCTGCAAGTTTGTCTGTCACACGTCTTGCTGGTCTTGACTCACGGTCATCAAATCGTATCAGTCTTGAGTAGGTGTGAAAGAGTTTGAGTGGCATTGTGGCTCGGAAAATTGGCCTCCCACTCTCTGCATCACATAGACTAGTTGCAGCCTCACCTCGGGACCTGTATACATCGGCTAAGATTAGCAGCCCTAAGTAGGCCTGCAGGTCAGTCTCATCCATCTTTTTCCAGCTGTCTCCATATTTGCAAAAACCCTCCAAATTTGTCATCTCCAGGATTATTTTTTCAATTGCTGGTGTGATAAACAGGTAGAATGTAGAGACAATGTCATGGGCATGAGAAACGGCATACCTTGTGGGTCCTGGGGTCATCTTTATGATGTTTTGTTCTGCATGCCAGCCTTGATGGTCATATGCTGCTGAGGACCATGTTATTTTGCCATTTTTTGAAAGGAATGTCTCTCATTCAGCTTCAGGGTTTTCTTCTTCTTCTGAAGATGATTCATCATGCTCTGGGTTGTATTCCTCCCCATCTTCTTCTTCTGATACATCCTCCACTTCCTCTTCTGAATCAGAGTTGTCTTGCTGGACATCTGACAAAATCAGCTCTAGAGCCTCTTCAGCGGTATAACGCACACTCATGGCTTCAGCACAGACAGAATTCGGGGCCCTGTGATCTGCAGCACCTTTATAATCTCTGGAAATCCACAGAAAAAGAGCTCTGCTACTGATGGACTATAACAACTAAAACATTGCAACATTATGTGATGTATAAATAACTGTGACTTTGATTTCAACACTTCGTGACTCACGGGTCATTTTGACAGAAGACCACCTTTATAAAAATGTTTGTACAGCTTACATGGAAATGTGAATAAAAGCAACATTTCAATTTTTCTACTGTTGGTGCCAAGCTAGGAGAAGTCATAAAATTTCAAGTTAAAAAAATATCGTCTAGAGATTTTTTTTTTGGTTTTTAACACAGTGGCGGGTCAAAATGACCCGAGGACAACAGGAGGGTTAAAGTGATTTCTGAGCTGCCTAAAAAACACCCAGTCAGCCTGGGATTTGGTATATCTAGCCTTGGCCCAGGCATCAAATATTTCGAAGCCAACTCAACATCACTAAAACGAGTAATCCTGGACCAATCAAAGAGTCATAAATCATGATGAAAAAAGCTTGTTTACAAAGATGCTTAAAATCGCGTTTAAGAATAATTTGTGACCTCACTTTTGGTAGCTTAGCTTGCCTAACAGTGGTGATAACACAGTGGTCACTTAAATCATTTGCAAAAAATATCATTATGAGAGTATTTATGAGAAAGAGAAAATATATTGAAGAGAAGATTTCTCTGGGCATTTAAGATTTGGACGGGTTGGACCGCTAATGAGCTGTGTAAAATTAATAGTCAGAGGTTGATATAAACCATCAGGGACAGACGGCAACCAGTCCCAATTCATATCCCCAATGAGAACAATCTCATTAAAATTCAGGGTTGAAAGCTGATTCAAAAAGCTGTTCAGTGATAGTGAGACCTTAAAGTACCAGTAGAGTAGAAAAACAAGTTCACTTTATATGTTTATTTGTGTTTCATTGTATCCATTAAACCATATTGGTTGATATCAGAACTTTAGTCATCGACAATTTATATCATCTGAGAAATGGACATTGAAAGAGTGTAGGTCTGACTTTGTATGATATGTACAGCGAGCAGTGAACATAGTGAGCTCAGAAAGCATAAGAACAAGTATATACATTTGATTCTTTAAAGTTAAAGTTAAAGTTAAAGTACCAATGATTGTCACACACACACTAGGTGTGGCGAGATTATTCTCTGCATTTGACCCATCACCCTTGATCACCCCCTGGGAGGTGAGGGGAGCAGTGGGCAGCAGCGGTGGCCGCGCCCGGGAATCATTTTGGTGATTTTACATTAGATTAATTACAATCCGGGGAGGTGGGATGTGGTGGAAGGAGGGTGTTAGTCTAGGGTTGTAGTTGCCTGGAGGAGGGTAGAGATGCACTTTCTTTTACACCTGTTGGGAGTGCATTCAATATTGACGTGGCATAGAAGGAGAATGAGTTAAGACCTTTGTTAGAACAACAGTAATAAAACTGTCCTTAGAGGGGAACTGCACTTTATTTGGAATTTTGCCTATCATTCACAATCATTATGAGAGACAAGAACACACATGCATTTTTTTTGTTAGGATTTTAAAGATGATAAAAAAAACACTTGGAAGATGCGGCTAATGGGAGTCACTGTTGTAGACTTCAAAGCCCTTTACGACAACTTCATAACGCTCCATCATTTTGTATACACACTGCAAGTCTATTATAATGTAAGAGAGTTTAAGTCCCTACCTTATGTCAAAAATGATTTACGACCTAAGTGTCAAAAATGATTTACGACCTAGGTGTCAAAAGGTCAAATGATTAATGACCTTAGGGTCAAAAGGTCAAATGATTAATGACCTTGGGGTCAAAGGTCAAAGGGGGTGGGGTTATGGAAAGGTCAGAGGGAGGGAGGAGAAGGGGGGATACACATTGTGTCAGAAATGATTAATGACCGGGATACACCTTGTGTCAGAAATGATTGATGACCCTAGAAGAGGAGGTGGGGTTATGGAAAGGTCAGAGGGAGGGGGGGTATGAGGAGTCCCACGAGTCCCGCAGCCGGCCTTGTGAACCCCAACAAAGTCGTGGGAGGAGTGGGGGAGAAAAGTTGGAAAAGTGGTCAAAAGTCCTCAAAATGTTCAAAAATCACATGCGTAATAAACACCAGGTGCTCTCATTTTCTCACACACACACACACGCACGCACGCACGCACGCACGCACGCACGCACGCACACACACACACACACACACACACACACACAGCAAATGGTTGGTATACGGTTTAATTGTTGTTGTTTGAAACATTATACGTTTACGATTTTTACTGACAAAAACCAAATGTTATTTTCTTGAGAAAGCAAAAGGTCTTTTAGATTAGGTGCCCAGCCCAGACAGAGACATATACACAACAGTTTTGTAATATGTAATTAATTTAGTCATTATTAACATACTGAGATCAGAATCAGAAGAATCAGAATCAGCTTTATTGTCATTACGCAAGGTAACGAGATTGAGGCCATTCCATACAGTGCGATGTGTGCATGCTAGAAAAACAATGTGCAAATATATAAAAATTAAAAAAATGTAGAAGTGCAATGAATATGGTGTGAAATGAATATATACATGAAAAAACAAAACAAAAACAGGGTGGTTGGTGGAATGGGTTATTGCACCGAAGAGAAGGCAGTTATGAGGGACAATGGGGCAGTCCGTTCAGGATGGTTATGGCCCTGGGGAAGAAGCTGTTCTTTAGCCTGTTTGTTTTGGTTTTAATGCACCTGTAGCGCTTCCCAGAGGGCAGCAGGTGGAACAGGTCAGAGCCAGGGTGGGTGCTGTCTTTGATGATGGCACTGGCTCTGTTGAGGCAGCGGGAGGTGTAGATGTCCGTCAGAGAGGGGAGAGGGCGGCCGATGATCTTCTGAGCCGTCTTGACCACTCTTTGCAGCCTCTCCCTGTCTGCTGCAGTGCAGCTGCCGTACCATACCGTAATACAGTAGGTCAGCAGGCTCTCGATGGACGAGCGGTAGAAGGTCAGCAGCAGGTCAGGCTTCAGGTTGTACTTCCCGAGGACTCTAAGGAAGTGTAGCCGCTGCTGAGCCTTCTTGATGATTGATGTGGTGTTGACTGTCCAGGAGAAGTCATTAGAGATGTGGACTCCAAGGTACCTGAAGGTGTGGACCCTCTCTACACGCTCGCCGTTGATGTAGAGGGGGGCAGGGTCGGTGCTGCTCCTCCTGAAGTCGACGATGATCTCTCTGGTCTTGCTGGTGTTGAGAGCGAGGTTGTTCTCCGAAGACCAGGCCGTCAGCTTCAGGACCTCCTCTCTGTAGGCAGCCTCGTCACCCCTGGAGATGAGCCCGACCACTGTGGTATCGTCGGCAAACTTGACGGTAAGGTTGTCACTGTGGGCCGGACTGCAGTCATGGGTGTAAAGGCAGTAGAGGAGGGGGCTCAGCACACAGCCCTGTGGGGAGCCGATGCTCAGCGTGCGGGAGGATGAGAGGTGCGGGCCAAGTCTCACATTCTGGGGTCGGTCCGTTAGGAAGTCCCTTATCCAGGCGTTTGTGAGAGGGGGGAGGCCAAGAGTGTCCAGTTTATTGCAGAGTCTGTCCGGGATTATTGTATTGAAGGCAGAGCTATAGTCCACAGAGAGCATCCAGACGTAGCTCTGCTGCTGCTCCAGGTGGTTCAGAGCAGAGTGGAGAGCAACAGCGATGGCGTCCTCTGTGGACCTGTTCGCCCGGTATGCGAAATGGTGGGGGTCGAAGTCTGGAGGGATATGGTCCTTGATGTGCTGGAGAACAAGTCGCTCGAAGCACTTCATGATTACCGGAGTGAGGGCCACTGGTCGGTAATCATTCAGGCTGGTGATGGGAGACTTCTTCGGCACCGGGATTATTGTAGATGACTTCAGGCAGGATGGGATGACTGCCTGAGCCAGGGATAGGTTGAAGATCCTGGTGAGGGGGGGAGCGAGCTGGTGGGCGCACATCCTGAGCACCTTTCCAGGTACTCCGTCTGGTCCGGTAGCCTTCCTGGGGTTCACAGCCAGGAGCACTCGTCTGACACTGTGCTCCTGTACAGTGAGTGGAGTGGCGCCGGAGCCCGGTGGGGGCGGGGGCAGGGCTGGAGCAGATAAGTGTCGCTGGGGGGTTTCGAAACGGGCAAAGAAACAGTTAAGCTCCTCTGCCAGTGTCGCACTCTGATCCGCAGTTGTCATATTGCAGCCTCTGAAGTTTGTGATGTCATGAATGCCCCGCCACACCTCCCGTGAGTTTTTGCTGGACAGATGGGACTCTATGCACCTCCTGTGGTCCGCCTTTGCTTTTTTAATCCCTCTCTTCAGGTCGGCTCTAGCAACACTGTACAGTGCCCTGTCCCCTGACCTGAAGGCTGCGTCGCGGGCCCTGAGGAGTGTGCGGACCTGGCTGGTCATCCAGGGTTTCTTGTTGGGGTAAACCCGGATGTTTTTTTCCACAGTCACATTCCCGATGCAGAACTTTATGTAGTCCAGCACCGTTCCTGTGGCTGTCTCCAGCTCCTGTTGTTGGAAGAGGTCCCAGTCTGTGTGTTGGAAGCAGTCCTGAAGTTTGGGGAGTGCATCGTCAGGCCAGGTCATAACAGTCTTTGTGATAGGCCTGGCCTGGCGTCTGATGGGGGTGTAGGTAGGAGAGAGCAGGAGGGAAAGATGATCTGACTGTCCAAGCTGGGGGAGGGGTGTAGCTCTGTACGCGTGCTTTATGTTGGTATACACGTGGTCCAGGGTGTTCTTGCCCCTTGTAGAACACTTCACGTGCTGGTAGAACTTAGGGAGTACAGTCTTCAGATTGGCCTTATTAAAATCCCCTGCTATGATACGAACACCGTCGGGGTGGGTCCGCTGCTGTTCGTTGACGGTGTTCAGCAGAAGAGAGAGCGCTGTGTTTACTTTGGCGTCCGGTGGAATATACACAGCCGAAGATGAAGAATATCTTATTTTTAATAAGGTTGAAAGTATTTCTCATCATTATTTTTCTTTGTACTCTGTAAGCACTAATGTTTTGAACAATCTCTTAAACAGGATCATATCAGTTCAATTTTTAACTTCTTTACTTAATCCATTCCGTAATTTTTATTTTACATACTGATATGCTAAAAGTTTTAAGTGTTGTATGTGCATATAAATGTTTAAAATTATTTTTCAAGGTTATATTTTTCCTTTTTTTTTTGTTGAGAAGAATTGTTGTACGTTCTCGGGTGGCAGGTTATAGTTTGCTTTGTACATTATTTTAGGTGTTTGCAATTTTACTAAATTATAGAACTTTAATATTTTTGACTTAATAAATAAAGGGTTTGTATGTTTTTTATATCCAACATGATGTATTATTTTAACCGGTCTTCTTTTTTTGTAACACGGTTAGTGAATGTAGCACACACACACACACACACACACACACACACACACACACACACACACACACACACACACACACACACACACACACACACACACACACACACACACACACACACACACAGCAAATGGTCGGAATGTGCACGGAATGAAATTTATACATTTACGATCGTCAGAAAGAGACAGACAGAGACAAATTTAATGGCAGAGGTCATTCCATCCAGAAACCAGATGCTCTTTCAGATCTGACCAGCATCAGTCCTTTGAGTACACAAGCACATACACACACACACACACACGCACGCACGCACGCACGCACGCACGCACGCATGCACACACACACACACACACACACACACACACACACACACACACACACACACACACACACACACACACACACACACACACACAGCAAATGGTTGGTATACGGTTTAATTGTTGTTGTTTGAAACATTATACGTTTACGATTTTTACTGACAAAAACCAAATGTTATTTTCTTGAGAAAGCAAAAGGTCTTTTAGATTAGGTGCCCAGCCCAGGCAGAGACATATACACAACAGTTTTGTAATATGTAATTAATTTAGTCATTATTAACATACTGAGATGAAGAATATCTTATTTTTAATAAGGTTGAAAGTATTTCTCATCATTATTTTTCTTTGTACTCTGTAAGCACTAATATTTTGAACAATCTCTTAAACAGGATCATATCAGTTCAATTTTTTAACTTCTTTACTTAATCCATTCCGTAATTTAATTGTACATACTGATATGCTAAAAGTTTTAAGTGTTGTATGTGCATATAAATGTTTAAAATTATTTTTTTAAGGTTATATTTTTCCTTTTTTTTTTTTTTTTTTGTTGAGAAGAATTGTTGTACGTTCTTGGGTAGTAGGTTATAGTTTGCTTTGTACATCATTTTAGCTGTTTGCAATTTTAACAAATTATAGAACTTTAATATTTTTGACTTAATAAATAAAGGGTTTGTATGTTTTTTATATCCAACATGATGTATTATTTTAACCGGTCTTTTTTTTTGTAACACGGTTAGTGAATGTAACACACACATTTGTAGTTATTTCCCCATCGCTCGTACCTGGTTATTTTTTACATTCTTTTATTACCTCTGTTTTACAACGTTATTGGTATATTTTATTAGACGATGATCTAGTCGACGCAGAAGTAAGAGACGACGAGCTTTGTTTGATTGATCTTACAAAGTTGGAAAACGACTCTAGCGGTGAGTTTAAACTATTGATTTGTTTGATATTATTTGTAATCATTATTTTGTTTTATAGAGGGGATGTGGGAAGATTCTAAAGAGATCTCTTTTTCACAATCACAGTTTGGTGAGTCAAATGATTTTCAATTTACAAGAAAAAACATACATTATACAATATATATATTTACTTACAGATGTTTCTTTTACGCCTCTGGCACGCTGGTTGGTCTTAACCGAGCGTTCGACGGCATCACACCTCCCGCCAAAACGTTCCGATGAAGTCTACATCGAAGACCAGCTTGCGGAGGAGGAGGAGGAAGTTTTAACCCCGCAAAAGAGTCCTGCCATTGAAGAATTGTTCCTGGACAACATTGTCGAAAAAGACGTCGAATGTCCCTCCGTTGAAGGCTCGCTTGCTGTGGATGAGAAGGCTTTTCTCCCGGCAAAGACTCCCGACAACGAAGGCTTGCTCACGGACAACATCATCGAAAAAGACGGCGAGGGTCTTACATGCTCCCGCTGTAAGTTCTTTTTGCTTTCTGTACGTTCTTCCTTAAAGCTCCGGAGTTTTGAGGAGCTCCTCACACTAGAACGTTGTCAGCCCAAATGAATTTCGCGCGCTGAGAAGTAGGCGGGGTCTGATTCCAGAGGTGGGGGTTGTTTCCGGGTGTGAGCGTGAGAGTGGCGTGCGAAAACGAGAGCGCCACATGTGGTTAAAGTCCTTCATATTTTTCCACACTTTATTGTTACATCCCTAATGCCAACGAACAATAAAGATGGTAACTTTGTTTAGAAATATTTATTCATACAGTTTATTTTTAATAAGCTAAGCGTTTTATTAAAGTACATCACAGATTAACACTCGGACATGTCCGAGAAGAAGTATGAAGAAGCGGAGCTAATTTACTGTTTTTGACCAAATTGCAAGATTTTGTGCCATTCCCTCCCCACTGCGACAGACCCGTGATGAGCTGACAGGGGCTACATTCCATATGTCAATGTGCATGGTGTGTCCATCATCCTGTGTAGTAATTTGGCCCATAATATTTTGGGGTAGATGTAAAATTGACAGAAAATAATTAAGAACCACGGCACTACAATAGGAAAATTCAATAAGACATAAAGGAATGCTGAATAAATGTAGAATTTATTTAATTCATATGTTGAGAGAGTTGATGGAGTACGGGAGTTGGGGGGAATCCAACAGTTATGTTTATTGTGCAGAAAATCTTTTTTTTTTCTACCAGTAACACATTAATGACATCCTACGGTATTCTCTACCATCCCCCTTCGCGCACACACACACACACAAACCATTTAGTCATGACATGCGGTAGCTAGAAACACTCCAACGTCCGTGTATTTTACTCATTAAACAAATCATCGTAGAAACAAAATACAAATGGATGCTTTTTTTAAATCGAATGAATCAATTTAATCGACGAATCGTTGCAGTCCTTGAGTTTTTTATTATTTTTGTGTTAGAACAATACACAAGACTGCGGCTATGTGGTAACATCTGTCAATATAATCAACAGTTTGCCTGTTTCTCCCCTGGGATACTTTTCCCAGGGAGCTTCACTATATATTACTTACATCAAAAAGAAAAAGGTTTTTAAAAAAAAAACCCTGGGGAACCAGATGCACATGAATCAGGTAATAGATACTGTTCAACTTTATTGTCCCCGCGGGGAAATTTGTCTTGGGCACAGTGCATTATTGCTTTCTTAACATACCCAAAAACAACAGAACAAAAACACAAGCACAGACACAACCACAACCAGACAACTAACATTTAAACATCAGAACATGGAGCTTGATAGACATAGGTGTCACTTTGATGTAGGCATACAATCTACAGATAAAGATAAAGTACTAGTGTGCATTGCACTAGAGCTCATGGATAAAGTGCTATGTGCTAAAGTGCTATGTGCTAAAAGTGCTAACCTATGTATTAACATTCTATTGCACATTGTTGGTCAGCTTAATGGAGGCTGGGACAAATGATAATTTAAGGCGGTAAGATTTGCATAGTGGGACCCGGAGTCTTCTCCCTGATGGCAGGGTTCCAAATTCAGGGAAGAGTGGGTGTTGTGAGTTGGAAATAATTTTCTTAGCTTTTTTTCCTAACTGCCTGCTCATAGATGCTCTGTATAGGCTCATATTCTTTCCTCCCTACGATTTTCATTGCCGTTTTATGTTTGCACAGTTTGCTTTTTAGCTTAACGGTTAGGTTGCCAAACCATGAGGTGATGCTCTCTACAATGGCACGGTAGAAAATCATCATGATGTGGCATGCTTACGCCGTACAATCTTAATCTTCGCAAAAAATATAGCCTCTGTTGCAGTCTATTGCACAGTTTGTCAATATGTGTCTTCCAGCGGAGAAGATTGTCAATATGAACCCCTACATATTTATATGAGGATACCTGGGTAATTTCCTGATTTTTGATGACCAGTGGTAAGTACACGGGAGCTAACATAGGCAAAGAAATGAAGAATGAAAAGAAAAAAGGAGTTGTCGTCAGCAGAAAACAAAACAATTGACGATAACCAGAATGAAAAGACCCTGACGTACGACAAAGCATACATAGCCTTTTGGATTCACCGTAGGTAAGTAGGAAATGAGGAAAGGTGGGTGTGTGTTTTATGCCATCTACTAATTGAGATGCCTTTTTCTGCTGTTGCTCCAATAAAAAACAGTATAGATCTAATCTTAATACAGAGGACGATACAACGGCGTTTCGTTCAGGAGAGAACACACAGAAGCTAATACAAAAATTAAGAGAAGAAATACCACTAGTTTGACAAAAACAGACTATCCTTAAACCTCGGTAAAACTAAAATAATCTTATTTGGTAACAGTATAAGGAAAGTAAAACACAAATACAAATAGACGGAATAGACGTTGAAAGAGTAAATGAAATAACATTGTAAGTGTAATGATTGATGATAAAATGAACCGAAAATCTCATATACATCTCATATACAACATAAGGTGGCAAGACATACATCCATAATGAATAAAGCAAAATATGGTTTGGACCAGAAATTACTTTATATTCTTTACGGCTCCCTAAAAAAAAAAAAATAAATAAATAAAAAAATAATAAAAAATTAAAAGAATACAATAAAAAAACTTTTCAAACTCAGTGTTTACAAAGTACATGGAAGAATAACCATGATAAACATTCTGAATTTATTGATAATCTTATTCATCTCACCATATGAAATACAACTTACTTGACTATTTATTGTGTATATATATATATATATATATATATATTTTTTTTTAAATGTTATTATTTATAGAGTATGTTGTGAATACTTTGAAACAGGAAGTGAACAAATATGTTAGCAATTGCTATGTACTAGAAAATATAGGATTATATAAGCTCTGCTTCTTCCTACTCCTTTTGGAGCATGTTGTAAAGGGAAACTAAAAAGCATCCATTTGTATTTTGTTTCTACGATGATTTGTTTAATGAGTAAAATACACGGACGTTGGAGTGTTTCTAGCTACCGCATGTCATGACTAAATGGTTTGTGTGTGTGTGTGTGCGCGAAGGGGGATGGTAGAGAATACCGTAGGATGTCATTAATGTGTTACTGGTAGAAAAAAAATGATTTTCTGCACAATAAACATAACTGTTGGATTCCCCTCAACTCCCGTACTCCATCAACTCTCTCAACATATGAATTAAATAAATTCTACATTTATTCAGCATTCCTTTATGTCTTATTGAATTTTCCTATTGTAGTGCCGTGGTTCTTAATTATTTTCTGTCAATTTTACATCTACCCCAAAATATTATGGGGCAAATTACTACACAGGATGATGGACACACCATGCACATTGACATATGGAATGTAGCCCATGTCAGCTCATCACGGGTCTGTCGCAGTGGGGAGGGAATGGCACAAAATCTTGCAATTTGGTCAAAAACAGTAAATTAGCTCCGCTTCTTCATACTTCTTCTCGGACATGTCCGAGTGTTAATCTGTGATGTACTTTAATAAAACGCTTAGCTTATTAAAAATAAACTGTGCCAAACAACAATAATAAACAATACAAACTTTCCTTAATGTTAAAACACGAGACAAACATGGAGGCATTACAACAAGTTTATGTAAATTAGAAATGTTAAAAAATAAAATCATATCACAGTTATTGTGACCAAAATATCACGGTTATCATCAATTGTCAAATGTTCTCAAAAATAACTAATACCTTAAAATATTTTAACAAAGTGTTATTTAAAATAAACACATGTATAAAACATTAGTAACACACCTATATAATATACTTTTTTTAGCAAAACAAACATTATAAATATTGTTCTACTATTATATGAGTTTTAAAATATGTTTTTTCTTTATATGTTTTAATTTGTAAATGTTTTAGAGCGTTTATTGTTAGAGGCAAAACGCTTGTTGTTTGTAAGACGTTAATGTGTTTTGTATTCCTAATGGATTCCTGGAGCTGTCTAACTACAGTGAGAAAATGTTGAGTCAGGAAAAAAAAAAAAAAGCCTTTAGTCAAAGTCTGCCGGCTAATTTTGTTTACCGGTATATACATATGTGTGGCTTTCTTAACACATCAGGAAAGCTTTGGTGTTGTTTTGTTTGTATTTATTGCCGCTATTTTGACCGTCCTCAAAACATTGATTACTAGTTTTTTTTTTATCAGCACTTTTCATTGCTATAAAATGGACAAAACTTTAAGAGTTATTAGTATTCATGTAACAGCGTAATAAACAACACATTTACGGTATGAATAAATATTTCTAAACAAAGTTACCATCTTTATTGTTCGTTGGCATTAGGGATGTAACAATAAAGTGTGGAAAAATATGAAGGACTTTAACCACATGTGGCGCTCTCGTTTTCGCACGCCACTCTCACGCTCACACCCGGAAACAACCCCCACCTCTGGAATCAGACCCCGCCTACTTCTCAGCGCGCGAAATTCATTTGGGCTGACAACATTCTAGTGTGAGGAGCTCCTCAAAACTCCGGAGCTTTAAGGAAGAACGTACAGAAAGCAAAAAGAACTTACAGCGGGAGCATGTAAGACCCTCGCCGTCTTTTTCGATGATGTTGTCCGTGAGCAAGCCTTCGTTGTCCGGAGTCTTTGCCGGGAGAAAAGCCTTCTCATCCACAGCAAGCGAGCCTTCAACGGAGGGACATTCGACGTCTTTTTCGACAATTTTGTCCAGGAACAATTCTTCAATGGCAGGACTCTTTTGCGGGGTTAAAACTTCCTCCTCCTCCTCCGCAAGCTGGTCTTCAATGTAGACTTCTTCGGAACGTTTTGGCGGGAGGTGTGATGCCGTCGAACGCTCGGTTAAGACCAACCAGCGTGCCAGAGGCGTAAAAGAAACATCTGTAAGTAAATATATATATTGTATAATGTATGTTTTTTCTTGTAAATTGAAAATCATTTGACTCACCAAACTGTGATTGTGAAAAAGAGATCTCTTTAGAATCTTCCCACATCCCCTCTATAAAACAAAATAATGATTACAAATAATATCAAACAAATCAATAGTTTAAACTCACCGCTAGAGTCGTTTTCCAACTTTGTAAGATCAATCAAACAAAGCTCGTCGTCTCTTACTTCTGCGTCGACTAGATCATCGTCTAATAAAATATACCAATAAAGTTGTAAAACAGAGGTAATAAAACAATGTAAAAAATAACCAGGTACGAGCGATGGGGAAATAACATTCACTAACCGTGTTACAAAAAAAAAAGACCGGTTAAAATAATACATTATGTTGGATATAAAAAACATACAAACCCTTTATTTATTAAGTCAAAAATATTAAAGTTCTATAATTAGTTAAAATTGCAAACAGCTAAAATGATGTACAAAGCAAACTATAACCTACTACCCAAGAACGTACAACAATTCTTCTCAACAAAAAAAAAAAAGGAAAAATATAACCTTAAAAAAATAATTTTAAACATTTATATGCACATACAACACTTAAAACTTTTAGCATATCAGTATGTACAATTAAATTACGGAATGGATTAAGTAAAGAAGTTAAAAAATTGAACTGATATGATCCTGTTTAAGAGATTGTTCAAAATATTAGTGCTTACAGAGTACAAAGAAAAATAATGATGAGAAATACTTTCAACCTTATTAAAAATAAGATATTCTTCATCTCAGTATGTTAATAATGACTAAATTAATTACATATTACAAAACTGTTGTGTATATGTCTCTGCCTGGGCTGGGCACCTAATCTAAAAGACCTTTTGCTTTCTCAAGAAAATAACATTTGGTTTTTGTCAGTAAAAATCGTAAACGTATAATGTTTCAAACAACAACAATTAAACCGTATACCAACCATTTGCTGTGTGTGTGTGTGTGTGTGTGCGTGTGTGTGTGCGTGTGTGTGTGTGTGTGTGTGTGTGTGTGTGTGTGTGTGTGTGTGTGTGTGTGTGTGTGTGTGTGTGTGTGTGTGTGTGTGTGTGTATGTGCTTGTGTACTCAAAGGTTCTGTTTTCTGGATGGACTGACCTCTGCCATTAAATCTGTCTCTGTCTGTCTCTTTCTGACGATCGTAAATGCATAAATTTCAATCCGTGCACATTCCGACCATTTGCTGTGTGTGTGTGTGTGTGTGTGTGTGTGTGTGTGTGTGTGTGTGTGTGTGTGTGTGTGTGTGTGTGTGTGTGTGTGTGTGTGTGTGTGTGTGTGTGTGTGTGTGTGTGTGTGTGTGTGTGTGTGTGTGTGTGTGTGTGTGTGTGCGTGCGTGCAACATTCACTAACCGTGTTACAAAAAAAAGAAGACCGGTTAAAATAATACATCATGTTGGATATAAAAAACATACAAACCCTTTATTTATTAAGTCAAAAATATTAAAGTTCTATAATTTGGTAAAATTGCAAACACCTAAAATAATGTACAAAGCAAACTATAACCTGCCACCCGAGAACGTACAACAATTCTTCTCAACAAAAAAAAAAGGAAAAATATAACCTTGAAAAATAATTTTAAACATTTATATGCACATACAACACTTAAAACTTTTAGCATATCAGTATGTAAAATAAAAATTACGGAATGGATTAAGTAAAGAAGTTAAAAATTGAACTGATATGATCCTGTTTAAGAGATTGTTCAAAATATTAGTGCTTACAGAGTACAAAGAAAAATAATGACGAAAAATACTTTCAACCTTATTAAAAATAAGATATTCTTCATTTCAGTATGTTAATAATGACATTACATATTACATATTACAAAACTGTTGTGTATATGTCTCTGTCTGGGCTCACAAGGCCGGCTGCGGGACTCGTGGGACTCCTCATACCCCCCTCCCTCTGACCTTTCCATAACCCCACCTCCTCTTCTAGGGTCATCAATCATTTCTGACACAAGGTGTATCCCGGTCATAAATCATTTCTGACACAAGGTGTATCCCCCCTTCTCCCCCCTCCCTCTGACCTTTCCATAACCCCACCCCCCTTTGACCTTTGACCCCAAGGTCATTAATCATTTGACCTTTTGACCCTAAGGTCATTAATCTTTTGACCTTTTGACACCTAGGTCGTAAATCATTTTTGACAGCTAGGTCGTAAATCATTTTTGACATAAGGTAGGGACTTAAACTCTCTAATGTAGTAAGAGACACGTTCATAACAATATGTAATATATACAATATTTACTGTATTTTGGTCTTTTGGACTGACTTCTTCCGCGCATTGATTTCCATTTCCATAGCAGCGCACGTCCGACTTCCAGCAGCAAATGTGTAACATTTCGATGAATAAGAGCAAATCAAGAACAAAACATTTCTTTTTCACCAGCATTGATGAAGGCGCTGATTAAATATGCCTAACCCAAGGTCTACTTGCTGGATGAGAACAGAACGATACCAACCAACCAACCATAAGGACTAAAAAGATAGGTAAAATAAGGTAAAATCCGTTCTTCAGTTAGTAAAATCCAGTTCTGACAGTATCTGCAAAAGTCATGTTCACACTTTGTGCCTCTTTGAGGGACTAAAAGATCATGATGCTCATTAGTCTCGATGCCTTTGCAACGGGTGAAGCAAAGCCAAAAAGAGTAAAAAAGTAGCAAAAGAAAATATGATGATTCACATGCAGCACAGAACAGGTATATCTGAGTTTATATTTGATCCTGAAGTAGACAATGTGTGTCGTTACGCGTAAACAGAATCTGAATTGAAGCTTGTCACAGCAGCACAGCGAAAAAACACATCAACATCAGGACTAGTCGTGGTCCAAGACAGCAGGAAAATAATTCCCAGCACCAGAACCAGAAGAAAGAAGTGCCCTTCTCAATTCATGGTCCAGGCAGATGTATCAATGCGGTAGTCGGCTCCAGGGTTCCCGGGCCAGTCAGATGGATTGATG
The DNA here is from genome assembly GCF_033978685.3 of Nerophis lumbriciformis. Taxonomy (NCBI): domain Eukaryota; kingdom Metazoa; phylum Chordata; class Actinopteri; order Syngnathiformes; family Syngnathidae; genus Nerophis; species Nerophis lumbriciformis. Next base: position 31,110,415 of record NC_084558.2, on the reverse strand, counting down.
CGGCGGTCCCCTACAGATCATCATGAAAAGCAGGCCACAACGCTGGACCAAACCAGGACTCAGGACGCAGTGGCCCTCAGGCGCCAGTTAGACAGAGCCCCGGAGGGAAAGGACCCTAGAACGCAGCATCCACAGCAGGTCCCAAACTGGATGGATAGGAACCAGCCGGCTGCCATATCAGTGATTACTTCCGAGTGGAGTAGTCACATTAATTAAATGACGCACACAAATATAGTTGGGAGTAGGTGTGTCCTGAGACAACATTTTCACTTCCAATGCAGAGATATTAGAGCCTTTGTTATGATCCGTTGTCTGGATCATAGTTTGTTTACGTTTTGGTCTCTGCTTATTGGCCGCCGCCACCTGACTCGTCCCCGGTGGATTCGGGGACACTTGGCCTGGCGACCAACCACCAACTCCTCCCTCCGCCCTTCTCTGACTTTTGAACTATATGAGTTTTTTTCTAGGGACATCTGGAATTTGTCCTTTAAGGGGGGGTAATGTTATGATCCGTTGCCCGGATCATAGTTTGTTTACGTTTTGGTCTCTGGTAGGCTTAGTTCTGTTTCAGCACCCCTGTTTTGTGTTAATCAAATAAAATGACTCAAACAGAAAACAATGGTAGGTATGAACAACTATAACCTATTTATTATTAAACAGAGCAAAACTATTATCACCATCTGGAATGGACTTATGCTGTCTCCAGTTAAAGTGGCGTGAGAGGGGAAGCGTGGTAATTGAGATGCACAAGTAAGAAACGCTCCCATTGTTTTCTCAAAAAAGCCGTTCAAAAGACTCCACATGTTAACTAACATCACATCTTCACCAATGAAATGCGTCCCATTAAAATCCACCCGTTGAGATCTGAGTCCAATTCTCCATTGCAACATCTGTGTGGAGTTTACATACTTTCGTTTCTTCCTTCTAAGGCGGATTTAGCATTTTATTTGGGCTTTCAATCAATTCACAATTTAAAATTGTGGTTTATTTCAATAATGATTGTAGTTAACTCACATTGTGATTTTTATGTTCTGCTTATGTTAAAGAGATATATTTTGTTTCATAGTAAAGCAGTAATAGACTATTCCAGACTGTTCCTTAGCAAGCATGCTGTACATAAACTACTGAACCATTGCCGTTTTGCGCGCTTTAAACATGTGGTTATTTTTATATTGTAATAAATGATCCAGAAGAAACTCACAGAGAAAAATAAAATAGTAAATAACACTGTTAAAACACATTTGCTAACTTATTTGTTTATCTTTATACTTCACCTTTTACTGTTTCTTTCTTTTTTTTGGTGTCCTTTTTTTCGTCACGTGTGTGTTAATATTGATATAGTGTACTAACTAACTGGGCCAAAAACGCCCAAAATGTGATTGTTCTACTGTAATAATTTATAACATGTGTATTGAATTTTTCTTATAACTTAACATTCAAATATAGAATAAATATCTTTTTAAACTAATGTCGAAAAAAAAAAAATCAGTGGAGATTTTGATTGGCTTGCTAGCTGTGCTGTGAACCTCTGGCCTGGGATTTATTGAAGCTAGAAAGTGAGCATAATACCTAAAGAATGTGTCAAATACGAAGTTATATGACTCTGAGGTGTACGGCTGCAAAAGTGAAAGCATTAGCATTTAGTTATGACTTTAGAGGTGAAGGGCTACAAAATTAGCGAATCAAATAAAAAAATGTAGCACGTCATATCAGTTTACAATTCCGCCCGCGGAACGTCTCATATCAGATTACAATCCCGCCCGCGGAACGTCTCAAGGATAGTGTTTGTCGACAATAAATTTGAGCTGTTAAAACTATGTGACTGATTGAAGAGGAGGGTTATTACTGTAGCACTGCACACAATGGTAGCTGTGCATCAAATCAATATATAGGTACAATTCAGACAGCCTTTCCCACCCATGGTCTAGTTCAGGGGTCGGCAACCCGCGGCTCCGGAGCCGCATGCAGCTCTTTGATCACTCTGATGCGGCTCAGCTGCATACTTGCCGACCCCCCCGATTTTACCGGGAGGTTTCCGGATTTCAGTGCCTCTCCCGGATATCTCCCGGGGTAAACATTCTTCGATTTTCACCCGGACAACATTATTGAGGGCATGCTGTGATGGCACTGACTTAAACGTCCTCTACAACATGTCGTCACGCCCGCTTTTACACCAAGCTATCTGCGTGCCAGCCTGTTCACATGTAGCATGCGACCTCTGCTTATACACGTATGTGACTGCAAGGCATACTTGGTCAACAGCCATACAGGTTACACTGAGGGTTGTGATATAAACAACTTTAACACTCTTACTAATATGCGCCACATTGTGAACCCACACCAAACAAGAATGACAAACACATTTCGGGAGAACATCCGCACTGTAACACAACATAAACACAACAGAACAAATACCCAGAATCCCATGAATCCCTAATTCTTCCAGGCTACATTATACACCCCCGCTACCACCAAACCCCCCCAACCCCCAACCCCGCCCACCTCAACCGATGCACGGAGAGCGAGGGGGGGGGGGGGGGGTTTGTTGGTAGCGGGGGTGTATAATGTAGCCCGGAAGAGTTAGGGATGCATGGGATTCTCGGTATTTGTTCTGTTGTGTTTATGTCCATATCAATACTTGGTGTGATATGTGTTCTTAGTGTGGTTAGCATTTATAGTCATATAACAGATTTATGAATGTACAAATGGCCCCCTCCTCCTATTTTATTTATTCTGTTTGTATATCTTAATTCATAGCCATTTAGACAATAATCAATACCTTTATCATTGTTGAACCAGGTTTCAGTAATTGCAATAATGCTAAATTGATGAGTAAAGTATTTTCTTTGATAGCCTTAAAGTTAGTGTACATGCTTTGCCTATTAAAATGTATTATTGACAGACTATCTTCTGATTTTACACTGTTTTCATATTGTTCATGGGTAATATAATTGCAGTTTTTAACATATATAAGGAAACAATTATTATCAGGGTCTATCTCAGTAGCTGTCTCCTGTTGTGGTGTGCTCTTGATACTAACACATTTCCAGTTCCATTTGTTGATGTTGTAGGATCTTCTGTAACATGTCCATATCAATACTTTGTGTGGTCTGTGTTCTTAGTGTGGTTAGCATTGCGATGATGTAAAAGTCACAAGCTACATTGATAACAAGTACTGCATCAATGTCAATACATATCAAGATCTTCTATCATATTCACCACCAAGACGTTTTCTTCTTCCGGCGTCCCATTTAGTTTGTTGAATATATTACAGTTAGTTACCCAGGTTTGTTGAATCTTGCTTTGCTTTATAAGTTGTCGTCCGATCCTTGCGATGTCAGCATTTTTCTTTGTCAAGTGTTCATTCATGAAAACATTTCTACCTTTCAGTTTGCGTCCTTGTTTCAGTAGTGCCATTTTCTTTTTCCCATTGGTAAACCTCATGATGACAACTGGTGGTCTCTCGTTCTTCGTGGACAGTGGGTGACACGCCTCAATATGCTCCAGGTCCATCTCCATCTCACTGCTCTGGAGATAGGAAGCCACCTGCTGCTCCACCGACTGTGTCTCTTGGTCGCTGGGCTCCTTTCTGTCCGCAGCTACCGCTCGCACGGCCTGATTTTGATGCCGGTGATGATCACATCATTCACGCGGGAGTAGTGCTCCAGCTCGTCCACTCGCCGCTCTAGTTCCACAATGCGCCGGGCCTTTGCCGCGTTCTGGAGGCGTAGTTGTTTCACCTCCTCCAGTAGCCTCAGAAGCTGCTCCTACTGCGCTCTAACGGCAGTCACATCGCCGCACAGGTAGTGGAGAGTTAGCTTCATCTCCTTAAACTCCTCTAATGTCGGGCCTTTCCTCGGTAGAGGTTGGCTTGGCTCCAAGTTCCACATTTACACCGTGACCAAGTCACGCCGACTTCACTCTCTCGGCTTTCGTCTGCTCCGTTTCACCCTTTCCTTCGTGCTCGCTTCTACAACCAGCAGTTCATCCTCCGTATATTCAACTTAAAAAAGATAAGGTTGGTAATCCTCACTTGTCCAAGAATAGCCATATTTGTCTCCTAATACTAAGTCTGCCATGATTAGGAAACACAAGAGTTTGTTTCCGAAAGTAGGAACACATGTTTGTTGCCAGAAGTCCAAAGTGTGCTGCAATGGAAAGGAAAATAAATGTGCTGGCAATGCTTAAAATGACCAAAATATGGTAAATATTGTTTATATTACATACGAAGACCTCCATGACGAATAAAAATAAAGGACCCAGATTTCCCTCGCCCGGACGCGGGTCACCGGGGCCCCCCTCTGGAGCCAGGCCCGGAGGTGGGGCACGATGGCGAGCGCCTGGTGGCCGGGCCTGTCCCCATGGGGCCCGGCCGGGCACCGCCCGAAGAGGCAACGTGGGTCCCCCCTCCAATGGGCTCACCACCCATAGCAGGGGCCATAGAGGTCGGGTGCATTGTGAGCTGGGCGGCAGCCGACGGCAGGGCACTTGGCGGTCCGATCCTCGGCTACAGAAGCTAGCTCTTGGGACGTGGAACGTCACCTCGCTGGGGGGGAAGGAGCCTGAGCTAGTGCGCGAGGTTGAGAAGTTCCGGCTAGATATAGTCGGACTCACTTCGACGCACAGCAAGGGCTCTGGAACCAGTTCTCTCGAGAGGGGCTGGACTCTCTTCCACTCTGGCGTTGCCGGCAATGAGAGGCGACGGGCTGGGGTGGCAATTCTTGTTTCCCCCCGGCTCAGAGCCTGCACGTTGGAGTTCAACCCGGTGGACGAGAGGGTAGTTTCCCTCCGCCTTCGGGTGGGGGGACGGGTCCTGACTGTGGTTTGCGCTTACGCGCCAAACCGCAGCTCAGAGTACCCACCCTTTTTGGATTCGCTCGAGGGAGTACTTGAGAGTGCTCCCCCGGGTGATTCCCTCGTTCTACTGGGGGACTTCAATGCTCATGTTGGCAGCGACAGTGAAACCTGGAGAGGCGTGATTGGGAAGAATGGCCGCCCGGATCTGAACCCGAGTGGTGTTCTGTTATTGGACTTTTGTGCCCGTCACAGATTGTCCATAATGAACACCATGTTCGACCATAAGGGTGTCCATATGTGCACTTGGCACCAGGACACCCTAGGCCGCAGTTCCATGATCGACTTTGTAGTTGTGTCATCGGATTTGCGGCCTCATGTTTTGGACACTCGTGTGAAGAGAGGGGCGGAGCTTTCAACTGATCACCACCTGGTGGTGAGTTGGCTGCAATGGTAGGGGAGGATGCCGGACAGACCTGGCAGGCCCAAACGCATTGTGAGGGTTTGCTGGGAACGTCTGGCAGAGTCTCCTGTCAGAGAGAGTTTCAATTCCCACCTCCGGAAGAACTTTGAACATGTCACGATGGAGGTGCTGGACATTGAGTCCGAGTGGACCATGTTCCGCACCTCTATTGTCGAGGCAGCTGATTGGAGCTGTGGCCGCAAGGTAGTTGGTGCCTGTCGTGGCGGTAATCCTAGAACCCGTTGGTGGACACCGGCGGTGAGGGATGCCGTCAAGCTGAAGAAGGAGTCCTATCGGGTTCTTTTGGCTCATAGGACTCCTGAGGCAGCGGACAAGTACCGACAGGCCAAGCGGTGTGCGGCTTCAGCGGTTGCGGAGGCAAAAACTCGGACATGGGAGGAGTTCGGGGAAGCCATGGAAAACGACTTCCGGACGGCTTCGAAGCGATTCTGGACCACCATCCGCCGCCTCAGGAAGGGGAAGCAGTGCACTATCAACACCGTGTATGGTGAGGATGGTGTTCTGCTGACCTCGACTGCGGATGTTGTGGATCGGTGGAGGGAATACTTCGAAGACCTCCTCAATCCCACCAACACGTCTTCCTATGAGGAAGCAGTGCCTGGGGAATCTGTGGTGGGCTCTTCTATTTCTGGGGCTGAGGTTGCTGAGGTAGTTAAAAAGCTCCTCGGTGGCAAGGCCCCGGGGGTGGATGAGATCCGCCCGGAGTTCCTTAAGGCTCTGGATGCTGTGGGGCTGTCTTGGTTGACAAGACTCTGCAGCATCGCGTGGACATCGGGGGCGGTACCTCTGGATTGGCAGACCGGGGTGGTGGTTCCTCTCTTTAAGAAGGGGAACCGGAGGGCGTGTTCTAACTATCGTGGGATCACACTCCTCAGCCTTCCCGGTAAGGTCTATTCAGGTGTACTGGAGAGGAGGCTACGTCGGATAGTCGAACCTCGGATTCAGGAGGAACAGTGTGGTTTTCGTCCTGGTCGTGGAACTGTGGACCAGCTCTATACTCTCGGCAGGGTCCTTGAGGGTGCATGGGAGTTTGCCCAACCAGTCTACATGTGTTTAGTGGACTTGGAGAAGGCATTCGACCGTGTCCCTCGGGAAGTCCTGTGGGGAGTGCTCAGAGAGTATGGGGTATCGGACTGTCTGATTTTGGCGGTCCGCTCCCTGTATGATCATTGTCAGAGCTTGGTCCGCATTGCCGGCAGTAAGTCGGACACGTTTCCAGTGAGGGTTGGACTCCGCCAAGGCTGCCCTTTGTCACCGATTCTGTTCATAACTTTTATGGACAGAATTTCTAGGCGCAGTCAAGGCGTTGAGGGGATCTGGTTTGGTGGCTGCAGGATTAGGTCTCTGCTTTTTGCAGATGATGTGGTCCTGATGGCTTCATCTGGCCAGGATCTTCAGCTCTCGCTGGATCGGTTCGCAGTCGAGTGTGAAGCGACTGGGATGAGAATCAGCACCTCCAAGTCCGAGTCCATGGTTCTCGCCCGGAAAAGGGTGGAATGCCATCTTCGGGTTGGGGAGGAGACCCTGCCCCAAGTGGAGGAGTTCAAGTACCTCGGAGTCTTGTTCACGAGTGAGGGAAGAGTGGATCGTGAGATCGACAGGCGGATCGGTGCGGCATCTTCAGTAATGCGGACGCTGTATCGATCCGTTGTGGTGAAGAAGGAGCTGAGCCGGAAGGGCGGCATGGCGTAGTGGGTAGAGCAACCGTGCCAGAAATCTGAGGGTTGCAGGTTCGCTCCCCGCCTCTTACCATCCAAAAATCGCTGCCGTTGTGTCCTTGGGCGGGACACTTCACCCTTTGCCCCCGGTGCCACTCACACCGGTGAGATGAATGATAGGTGGTGGTCGGAGGGGCCGTTGGCGCAAATTGCAGCCACGCTTCCGTCAGTCTACCCCAGGGCAGCTGTGGCTATGAAAGTAGCTTACCACCACCAGGTGTGAATGATTGATGGGTTCTACATGTAAAGCGACTTTGGGTACTTAGAAAAGCGCGCGCGTGATGGCTGTCGGGGCTGACGAACTGTGTATATGTATGTATATGTGTGTGTATGTATGTATGTTTATATATGTGTATGTGTACATATGTGTATGTATATGTATATATGTGTATGTGTGGGTATGTATACGTGTATGTGTGTATGTGTATGTATATATGTATGTATGTATGTATATTTCTGGGGGTACGCTCTGGGCCTGCCTGTCAGACGGGGGTCGACGCCACAGGCTACTGCATCCGAACTGCGTGTCTGGAGCTCCTGGGTCCCGCTGTCCATCCCTTCCGGGTGCCCGTCTTGGTTGGGGCCTGTTGGGCCTAGTCCCTGCGTCTATTGTGGTAGCTTGGTGCTGCAAGGTATTCCGAGGTGCTGCGAGTCGGCCAGTTGCTGGGGTAGTGACCTTGTTTGTCAGCATGTCTGTGATCTTCTTTTAATTCTTTTTTTTTTTAATTAATTAATTTATTTATTTATTTATTTATTTATTTTTTAATATATTTTATTAATATTATTTTTTAATTTTCCCCTCCCTCAGGGGGGGGGCTCGGCGGGGCGGTTGCTGGTTGTTCCATCTCCATCGTTGGGGTCCCTGCGGGTGGGGTGGGTGGTTCCCGTGGCCCTGTGCCTGGGTGGTCCTGCGGCGGCCGGTTTGGGTGGGGTGGCCGGGGGCTGGCCTCGCCGCGCTCTCCGGGGGTGGGGGGTGGGCTCGTGGGGGCCCGGTTGCCGGTGGGGCGGGGGCGGTCTTCCCGTCCGGTTGCGGGGAGTCTCTGGGTCCCTCGGGCGGGGCGTCTCGCCTTTCTGCCCGTGTGGGGTGTGGTCTCTCGCTGGCTTGGGGTCTGGCGGTCCCCTGCTTTTCTCGTGCCCTGTCCTCTGCCGGGTGCGTCTGTCTGCGGCCTGCTGCTGGCCCTTGTGGGCGGTACGGTGGGTCGGGCTCTGGGGTTCCTGTCGCTGGCCGGCTTGGCTGCGTGGGGGCGGTGGTCCCTGGTTCCCTGGGCACCACGCCTCCTGTTTGTGGGTTGGGCTATCGGGGGTGATGGGGCCGTGCTCTGGCTCCCACGCACTCTGGGAGTCGAATGTATTGTACATGCAAATTCACATATGCTCACATACGTACATAGGTACCTACGCTCCCACATACATACACAAATACAGTACATATTTACCTACCTAATGTTCGTACATCCACACGCACATTCAATATACAAACATACACATACACATACTGTACATATACATTCACTGTACAAACACATATACACATTCTGTACATATACATTCATTGTACAAACACATATACACATTCTGTACATATACAAGTACATATGCATACTTACACTCATGCACATAATCACGTTTCATCAAACATATATTAACGTTGTTGCCCTAGGGTAAACTGGGTGTAACACATGGCACACTGACAAAGCTTAACCTATTGTGACTATAACAATCTTCAAGGTTAATGTAGGTTGCTTCTCTTTCTCCCCCTCCATTTTTCTGCATTCTTTCGTATCTCAAGTTATCATTACGTATATGTATTGTTGCATTTAAACAACTGTATTGTTGATAATAAAGGTAAATTATTGGTATTGTTCATTATCAATAGCGCTATTTCTATTGGTATTTGTATTGATCCATTTGTAGTGTAATAATGCTCATTGTTATTTCTGTATTATTTTTTATTTTTCGCTAACTGCTTATTTGCTATTACTTTTACCATCATATTTGTACATGTCATATTTGCTGATGTTGCTCTATTGTTGTTGTTGTTGTTGTTGTTGTTGTTTGCTGTTGTTGTTTTTGTCTCTCTGTCTAATCCCCCTCTTGTCCCCACAATTTCCCCCTCTGTCTTCTTTTTTTTTCTCTTTCTATCCCCTCCTGCTCCGGCCCGGCTGCACTAAATGATAATATAAATACATTTAATAAAGTCAAATACAAATAAGGCAACAAGAGAAGTATCCTACACTTCTCTTTTGTAAAGTAAATCTGAACAGCCGACATGGGCATCTACATCAACTATATGATTTGCCTGAGAAGCTGGACAGGACATTTAAAAAAAAAAAAAAAAAAAAAAAAAAAAAAAAAAAAAAAAAGAAAAGCGCTATATAAATCCCAGTTATTATTATTATTATTATTAATTTACCGGTCGATCTACGTTCCCATCCTCACCTATGGTCATGAGCTTTGGGTTATGACCGAAAGGACAAGATCACGGGTACAAGCGGCCGAAATGAGTTTCCTCCGCCGGGTGGCAGGGCTCTCCCTTAGAGATAGGGTGAGAAGCTCTGTCATCCGGGGGGGAGCTCAAAGTAAAGCCGCTGCTCCTCCACATCGAGAGGAGCCAGATGAGGTGGTTCGGGCATCTGGTCAGGATGCCACCCGATCGCCTCCCTCGGGAGGTGTTTAGGGCACGTCCGACCGGTAGGAGGCCACGGGGAAGACCCAGGACACGCTGGGAAGACTATGTCTCCCGCCTGGCCTGGGAACGCCTCGGGGTCCCCCGGGAGGAGCTGGACGAAGTGGCTGGGGAGAGGGAAGTCTGGGCTTCCCTGCTTAGGCTGCTGCCCCCGCGACCCGACCTCGGATAAGCGGAAGAAGATGGATGGATGGATGGATTGTTTTGAATGTGCCTGTTACTACATTATATATGGACTTGCAGTGTGTATATAAAACAATGAAACCATTAGCCGCTTCTTTCAAGCGTTTTTCTTATCTTTCCCCCAAAAAAGCAGTTGCCCTTAAAATCATTGTGATCGCGGCTCCTGTGTGAAAGCATCTGTTTCTACGTGATTAGTGCACACACACACACACACTGAGTTAAGCACAATATAGAATAAATAATAAGAAAGAAACAGTTTTTTTCTTAAAATTTCAACTACAAGTTACAATAACGTTCCTTTAGCCAGTTCTGAAGTTTGTGTAGTGACTGAATTTATTTTGATGCTTTTGGCGAACCATCAGATCAAAGTTTGGCGCCATGCCAAGCCCACATTCTGTCATAAGCCAAATAATTTTGCAATTTATCATCGCCCATCAGACTTGTATCTGTCTCTGATCAGTTAAAGTGCAATAATGAACGTTTGATTGGGGATGTCAAGAAGCAGTTTTCGCCGCCAGGTTCCGGCCACTACGAATAGTCATGAACCGGTACTCACCCATCTGGCACTTCAGGGTGGGTCCTGAGATGGCTTTGGACACCGGGACTTGCACATATTGGAGCAGCGTGGGGTGTGATCAAAGCATAGCAGCTTTTAGACTCATTAGCAGCTGCTTCATTATGTAGGATGTTTTAGGGTGATGTGTTCTTGGAATCTAATATTTGTGTTGTCTTCGTTTTCAGCCAGGTTGGTGCCTGAGTCGCCCTGAAGATGAAGTTTTGTCCTTGAATCCCCATCAGTATGTCAGGTAAGACTCATATCCAAACACAAACACAATCACAGACCATAGGGGGCGCACCAGATTCTAAGGCGCACTGCCAATGAGCGGGTCTATTTTCATACAAAAAGTGCATCGAAGGGGTTATATTATGATTTTTTTCTACATATAAAACACTTCCTTGTGGTCTACATCAGTGGTCACTTTTCGTAACTGCAGACCGGTCAACGCTTGAAAATTAGTCCCACGGACCGGGGGGGAACAACCCTTTTTTGTCATAAAAAAATACAATCATGTGTGCTTAGGGACTGTATCCCTGCAGACTGTATTGGGCTATATTGATATATAATGTAGGAACCAGAAATATTAATAACAGAGAGAAACAACCCTTTTGTGCGAATGAGTGTAAATGGGGCAGGAAGGTTTTTTGGGTTGGTGCACTAATTGTAAGTGTATCTTGTGTTTTTTATGTTGATTTAATAAAAAAATTTTTTTTAAAAATAAAAATTATTTTCATTTTATTTTATTTTTTTAATTCTTGTGCGGCCCGATACCAATCGATCCACGGACCGGTACCAGGCCGCGGCCCGGTGGTTGGGGACCACTGGTCTACAAAACATGCAATGTTAAAAAATACTGTGGTAATATTTTTTTTAACTATCCTTTTTAATCACATGTTTATCTTCTCTATGACTTCTATTAACTGTATTTAGTCAACGAAATACATTTTCAATCAAAGTATTTTCTTATATTCATGTGTATTTATCCTTAATGAAATGAACATAAAGCATTTTGGACTTTCTATGAGCACCCAGCAATTGCTTAGTGTGGTTTTAACTCAACATACATACAGGGAAAAATACAACATGTATCACAGTCTAATACATGAATTAGCAACGGTGTGGGAGCACAGTGTACTCGTATTAATATTTCAATGGACACACGCATTACATGACAACCGGACCTGTTTTTGCTATAGGCAATGTGGGCGACCGCCTAGGGCGCAATCTCAGTGAGGGCGAACGCATAAGAAAAAAAAAAATTCAAAACAGAACTCGCCAGTTTTCGAGACTACCTCTGCTCATTTCCATTAGTGGCACTTTTGATCTGCGATGAGGTGGCGACTTGTCCAGGGTGTACCCCGCCTTCCGCCCGATTGTAGCTGAGATAGGCTCCAGCGCCCCCCGCGACCCCGAAGGGAATTAGCGGTAGAAAATGGATGGATGGATGGATGGCACTTTTGATATAGAGAAGGCGGCACATTTGCTCCAAGTTAAGGGTGGTTATTTGCCTGCCTGTCTTTCTAAAACAGAGGCGTTAATATTTTGCGTTTTCCGAGGGAGCAACTTGCGACTGCAGATGTCGACAAGGAGGAGGGGTTGAGGGACAGTCTGATCCCAGACCAGTGAAGCCACACAACACAAACTGCTTTCAAATAAATTGAATTCCATTCCTAAAATTAATATATACTTACTTGTAATTAATAGGGTTACGTGAAAAATGGGGGGAAAAAATATCTGCAGTCATCTACGTGACTCACGTGACTATTGTTCACAATCATTATGAGAGACAATAAGACATACGTTTTTATTCCCTTTTATAACACATAAAAACCAGCTTGTTTTCGGTGGCTGGCAATGCTGCTAATGGGAGAAATCAATTAAGTTAAAGTCCCAACGATTGTCACACACACTAGGTGTGGTGAAATGTGTCCTCTGCATTTGACCCATCCCCATGTTCACCCCCTGGGAGGTGAGGTGAGCAGCAGCGGTGGCCGCGCTCGGGAATCATTTGGTGATTTAACCCCCAATTCCAACCCTTGATGCTAAGTGCCAAGCAGGGAGGCTGTGGGTCCCATTTTGTTGTGAGCAAACTGTGGTGCTGAATTTCCCCCAGGAATCAATAAAGTACTTTCTATTCTATTCTCTTTTCTGTAGTAATTGGTATGACTCGACCGGGGTTTGAACTCACAACCTCCCAGTGTCAGGGCGGACACTCTAACCGCAAGGCCACTGAGCTGGTCAATTCAACCTCTAAATCAATTTAAAAAAAATGCATTCAAAAACGGTCAACAACACTTCACTTACGTTCCGTAACCTGTATAGTAATCAAACTGTAGCAACGTTGTTATTGTAAGAGCAAACACTTTTTGTAGCGTAGTAACACATTAGCGTGCTACGGTATTAGCCGTAAAAGCTAACTATGGCAAGAAATAAGCTAGCTTCTACGTCAGCAAAATACGTGTTTGAGTTTGTAATGCACAACACAATGCGATAGAACAGGGGTGTCAAACTCAAATACAGAATTTTAAACTGAACAAAGCCGCGGGCCAAGGTTGAACAAATTAACCTTTTTGATAGGGACCCAAAGAAGTTTTGCATTAAATATTGAACAAGCAAAGCTTATATAACTTTATAGTGACATGCAAAATCGAGTTTCAAATAATAATAATTAAAAAATATCAATGGCATATCAAATACAATTTAAATAAACATTGAATGCCTCTTTTCTATTTGCAGCCTTCTAAGGTAAATATCAACATTAACTTTTTCCACAGGCTAATAAATTTGAAAATAAAATAATGAATAAACCAACCATTCTGGACTTTAAACTAGTCAGTTTGCAACACACTGATCTAATCTGATGTGCCCAAGCCAGATACCTGGCATCTTTTCTTGGATGTTAGTTCATTAATGTCGGGGCTCAGGCTTTGAGCTGAGGCAACCTTCATCATCAAACAAAGGTGTTCATCAGTCATTATATCTCATATTCCACAGTCTTGGAGGCGTGCCTTACCAGCACTGCTTTTAACGTCCTCTACGAGCTGTCGTCACATCCGCTTTTCATCCCTTCTAACAACGTGCCGGCCCAGTCACAAGATATGAGCGGCTTCTGTACGCACACATACGCGAATGCAAGGCATACTTGATCAACAGCGATACAGTTTACACTGAGAGTGGCCGTATAAGCAACTTTAACATTGTTAGAAGTATACGCCACACTGTGAATCCACACCAAACAAGAATGACAAACACATTTTGGGAGAACATCCGCACCGTAACACAACATAAACACAACAGAACAAATACCCAGAACCCTTTGCAGCACTAACTCTTCCGGGACGCTACAAAATCCCCCCCCCCCATACACACACACACACCTTGTAGCGTCCCGGAAGAGTTAGTGCTGCAAAGGGTTCTGGGTATTTGTTCTGTTGTGTTTATGTTGTGTTACGGTGCGGATGTTCTCCCAAAATGTGTTTGTCATTCTTGTTTGGTGTGGATTCACAGTGTGGCGTATATTTCTAACAATGTTAAAAAAATTTATACGGGCACCCTCAGTGTAACCTGTATCGCTGAAGATCAAGTATACATTGCATTCACTTCTGTGTGTGTGCAAAAGCCGCACATATAATATGACTAGGCCAGCAGTCGTTGGACTGGACGAAAAGGCGACATGACAATTTCCGGGAGGGGCCCTGAAAATTGGGAGTCTCCCGGGAGGGTTGGCAAGTATGAGAATTAGTGGTGAATGCGGTGTTACCGTGGTACCGCCGCTGTACATAATCGGCGGGCCAGCTCTAGTGTTAATTTGATATTGCCTCAAGGGCCAAGTGAAATTACACGGCGGGCCAGAGTTTGACACCCATGCGATAGAACATCAATTTGTACTGACTGAAAGACATGAACAATCATATTACAGTGTCTGTAAAGTACTAACCCACATTTCATGTTTTGTTTGTACATAGTAGGGATGGGCGATACCACATTTTTAGGATTCGATACGATACCGATACTTTTTCTTGCATTTTCATCGATACCGATACCGATACCATTAATTTCTTATTGGCAATTTTTGTCAGTCAAAAATATTATTACTATTGTTATTATTTAAGACAAATCACAAGACAAAAACAGACCATTTATACCACATTTATTATGGTCAATATATAATAAAAGTACAATTAAAATAAATAACATAAATATGTAAAATAAATTAAATATAAACAAAAATATACACATTTTCACTACCTGGATACACTTGGCTTTTTTGCAGACTTTCGTGCAGGGTCTTCTGCCGGGCTGCGGGTGGCGGTGCAGGTTCTTTCACAGCAGCGTGAGCCTGTCTTTTTACCAGCTCACTGTGGCTCTCAGGGTGTGTGGTCTTCATATGTTTAAATAAATTGCTGGTGTTACTGCTGTGTGGCACTTGTTTGTCACACAGTTCGCACCGTGCCATGGTTTTGTCTACTGGTGAAAAATAACACCACACCACGCTTCGTTTCTTGTCTGCCATTATCGCGTCTCTGGCTTTTCCATTCCTCCGGCTCCCGCATCCGTGGCCGTGCTGACCTCGTGGCCTGGCTGCATCGCTGTCGGCTGGCTGTGTGTGTGTTGCACGTTGACGACGCTCATTCGCTGTCTCCTGTGACGTGACTGGTCCAGCTTTATACTCTGCCAGGTACAGGGGTGTCCCAGCACATAGTAAGTTATAAGTAAGTAATCAAAAACATCTGAAAGTGATGCTTGCACCCCCCACACGCCGTTTTTTGGTTTATATCGATACTTTTTTCAGAAAAGTGATGCCAAATGAGTAGTGACTCACTTGATGGGCAGGTGTTCGTCTGGTCCAGCTGGCCCGGGACATTTCCTATTGATTTTGGGTAAGCACGCCATTTATGTCGAAATAGCATGGCTTCAAATTCCACATTTGCAGCTTTGAGTCGATTTCACCTCACTCTATCGGCTTCTGTCTGCTCCATCGTTTTGTGGCGAAGTTGGTAGAGTGGCCGTGCCAGCAATCGGAGGGTTGCTGGTTACTGGGGTTCAATCCCCACCTTCTACCATCCTAGTCACGTCCGTTGTGTCCTTGGGCAAGACACTTCACCCTTGCTCCTGATGGGTGCTGGTTAGCGCCTTGCATGGCAGCTCCCGCCATCAGTGTGTGAATGTGTGTGTGAATGGGTGAATGTCGAAATAGTGTCAAAGCGCTTTGAGTACCTTGAAGGTAGAAAAGCGCTATACAAGTATAACCCATTTATCATTTATCATTCTTCATGCTCTCTTCTAGAAGAAGTAGTTCATCCTCTGTATATTTAGCTTTAAAAAGATAAGGTTGTGAATCCTCATTTGTCCCAAAATAGTGGTCTTCGTTGTCTGTTACCAAGTCTGCCATGATTAAAAAACACACATTTGTGTTTGATTTCGGAAGTAGGAACACAAGTTGTTGCCAGAAGTCAGAGGTGCGCTGCTACCCGCACCTTTCAAGCGTTTTTTTTATCATCTATAAAATCCTAAAAAAAAAAAAAAAACACCTGTGTTCTTGTCTCTCATAATGATTGTGAATGATAGGCAAAATTCCCCAAAAAGTGCCGTTCCCCTTTAATTATCTGCAGTTTCTCTATGTGCAGAACGGTTGTGATGTCATAACTGGAACTGTTCAATTGTTATTAGGATGATGCAAAACAAAACTTGTATGTAAAATACAAACGTTTGTACAAAATAGTTTACTGCAGTAATGTGTCTGTTTTGTGACAGTTGGAGAATCTTTATGTGGCTCAACAGTTTGTGTTGGTGGATTATCAGAGGGTAAGAAGTCACATGGCAACAGGAGGTTCCTGTGCACCACTTTCTCTCTTCCTTGGCCGTTTTCAGAACTGATCCGATACACTGGACTGTCATTCACTTTCTTCTCCTTCGCTGTGGAGATGTGGTCCTCCCAGTAGTACTAGTCTCTAGGACTAGGAGTGAGATGTCGGAGGAGGACTCTAACTCAATATTTCAGATCTTTATCGTTCACTCTCTTGTCGTAGTAGACTACTTCGAGCAGCTTCTTCTGTAGCGGTTTTAGAAGCTACTGTGTAGGCCTCCTTCATTCTTTTCTTCCACCAACTGGCATAGTCATCATAGTCCACAAGTAAATCCTCCCTCTTAAAATCAAAGAGCAGGTCCATAGGAAGGTTGTTGAACGCCCGAAGATGAGGTAATATGGGGCATAATTGCCTCACTCATTATACAGTTGTACGCATGAACAACTTTAGACTGACTGTTGGAGCCAAATTTCCTTATTTGTTTATATTGTTTTTATTTTTTTTTCTCTAAATGATTGCTGCCCTCTGTTCATGTTAAATTTCCTTTTCGGCAGATTGCTCCGCCCACTTCCTCTTGAGAACCAGGAAGTGTTGACAGGGATGGGACCGTTGCTATGGTGGGGTTGCCATGGTGGGGTTGCCATGGTAACCTCATTTAATTGGGTTCAGCTGGGAGCACTCGGGGGCAATTGTATGGAGGACACAAACAGTTTTCGACCGTGCCGTGCGTGGTCAGGTCTCGCTGCTGTGACAATGTACAATTCAAGGTCAGCATACTAAAAATGACATTATGTTCTATAGTTTAAAATAAATGGATTGTCATATCCAAACATATTTCCACAGTACTGGACATTGAATCATTTGCACGCGTCAAACTAAGTCAACACAGTCGCCCTCAGTATCAGCTTAAAGGTAAAGACTATACATTAAGTCGAAAACTTTAGTCTTCGTTCGTTTTGGAAAAGGACTAAGAATTGAATGTAAGCTAAGACACACAGTGGTCACTTCTTTAGGGACGGGAAGTAGTCAGACTGCATGTCAGGAACTAATGAAGAGGATCTCAAGCCCGTGTTCAACGCGCAGTGTGTGGAACTGAAGCGCACGCTGTCTGGCGGCGTTCAGCTACAGGCCGGGCTGTTTTGCCTCGTTTGGACCAGGAAACGGGAGGACAGCGGACGTGACCGGCGTTTTGGGCCAGCAGCAACGCAGCGGCAGTCAGACCGAAGACGCCGTGCTGATCCCAGCCGTTCGAACAACAGCCACGGCGGCCGCGGCCCTCGCCGTTTGGAGCGATAGCTGAGCAGCGCTTTGGAGCAACAGCTGAACAGCGCTGGGACGCGCAACGCTGTTTGAAGTTGTGTACTCTTTTCGAAGATATTGAACTTATTTTGAAGAAAATCTTTTGAAGACAAGAACAAAGTCACGAGCCGGCATCAAGTAAAGTAAAGGTACAGTATGTAGCGTGCTGCACAGGTTACTATACAGCCATATCTGGAAATGTACACTAGGGGTCAACCTAAAGAACTGGTGCGTAGCTGTCAACACATGCCCCCTGATAGAGGCTATGAGATGGCAAAGTATTTGTTGAAAAAACACTTTGGTGACCAGTACCAGATCAATCAATCAATCAATGTTTATTTATATAGCCCTAAATCACAAGTGTCTCAAAGGGCTGCACAAGCCACAACGACATCCTCGGTACAGAGCCCACATAAGGGCAAGGAAAAACTCACCCCAGTGGGACGTCAATGTGAATGACTATGAGAAACCTTGGAGAGGACCGCATATGTGGGTAACCCCTTCCCCTCTAGGGGAGACCGAATGCAATGGATGTCGAGTGGGTCTGACATAATATTGTGAGAGTCCAGTCCATAGTGGATCCAACATAATAGTAAGAGTCCAGTCCATAGTGGGGCCAGCAGGAAACCATCCCAAGCGGAGACGGGTCGGCAGCGCAGAGATGTTTTCAACCGATGCACAGGCGAGCGGTCAACCCCGGGTCCCGACTATGGACAGCCAGCATTTCATCCATGGCCACCGGACCGGTGTGTCTCCCCCTCCACAAGGGAGAGGGGGGAGCAGAGGAGAAAGGAAAAGAAATGGCAGATCAACTGGTCTAAAAAAGGGGGGCTATTTAAAGGCTAGAGTATACAAATGAGTTTTAAGATGGGACTTAAATGCTTCTACTGAGATAGCATCTCTAACTGTTACCGGGAGGGCATTCCATAGTACTGGAGCCCGAATAGAAAACGCTCTATAGCCCGCAGACTTTTTTTGGGCTCTGGGAATCACTAATAAGCCGGAGTTCTTTGAACGCAGATTTCTCGCCGGGACATATGGTACAATACAATCGGCAAGATAGGCTGGAGCTAGACCGTGTAGTATTTTATACGTAAGTAGTAAAACCTTAAAGTCGCATCTTAAGTGCACAGGAAGCCAGTGCAGGTGAGCCAGTATAGGCGTAATATGATCAAACTTTCTTGTTCTTGTCAAAAGTCTAGCAGCCGCATTTTGTACCAACTGTAATCTTTTAATGCTAGACATAGGGAGACCCGAAAATAATACGTTGCAGTAATCGAGACGAGACGTAACGAACGCATGAATAATGATCTCAGCGTCGCTAGTGAATAAAATAGAACGAATTTTAGCGATATTACGGAGATGAAAGAAGGCCGTTTTAGTAACACTCTTAATGTGTGACTCAAACGAGAGAGTTGGGTCGAAGATAATACCCAGATTCTTTACAGAGTTGCCTTGTGTAATTGTTTGGTTGTCAAATGTTAAGGTGGTATTATTAAATAAATGTCGGTGTCTAGCAGGACCGATAATCAGCATTTCCGTTTTCGTGGCGTTGAGTTGCAAGAAGTTAGCGGACATCCATTGTTTAATTTCATTAAGACACGCCTCCAGCTGACTACTATCCGGCGTGTTGGTCAGCTTTAAGGGCATGTAGAGTTGGGTGTCATCAGCATAACAGTGAAAGCTAACACCGTATTTGCGTATGATGTTGCCAGCATGTAAATGACCAACCTCATTGTCGAATCAACGGGGCTCCATGTGTACAGCGGTTGTGTTGGAAGGATGTTCCAAGGCCGACCAAGGGCGTCTAAATAAGTGTCTATTAAACATAGGGCCGGGACCCATTGTTGGGCCGTAAGCGCCCCTGAGGGGCGGCAGCATGTAAATACTAAAGAGTGCAGGGCCAAGAACCGAACCCTGAGGAACTCCGCAAGTTACCTTAACATAGTCCGAGGTCACATTATTATGGGAGACGCACTGCATCCTGTCAGTAAGATAAGAGTTAAACCACGACAAGGCTAAGTCTGACACACCAATACGTGTTTTGATACGCTCTAATAAAATATTATGATCGACGGTATCGAAAGCAGCGCTAAGATCAAGAAGCAGCAACATAGATGATGCATCAGAATCCATAGATAGACAGATAACAGCAGCTTGCATGGAGAAAGTGTTTAACTGGCCTTTGGTGAAGTCTGAAGATGTACGAGCTCTGCAAGCCTACTCACTTTTCCTTCGAGAATGTTGCACTGCCATGGAAAACATGCAGTATATGCAAGAACTTAATATGCCAGCTAACATGAAAACTGTGATCTCCACGCTGCCGTACAGGCTGCGAGAAAGCTGGAGAGTCTCTGCATGAGACATATTGGAAAACCACCATTGCAGACCTCAGTTCTCAGACATTGTTGCATTCATTGAGCGACAGGTGAAAATTGTCTCTGACCCGGTCTTTGGAGACATTCAGAATGCACCACAGAGTACATGAAGTAAACCTGTGAAAGGAATGAAATCTCAAAGTAAACCCAAATTCAAAGGTGGCAGTTTTGCCACGACCATTACTATCGAAACCCCTGAAGCGGAAGATCAAACCAGATCTAAACCTGCTCCAAAGCAAAGTGCATCTGCTCATACCACAAACGCCTGTGTTTGCTGCTCTAAAAATCATGCTCTTGACCAGTGTCCTCAGATGGCGGAGAAGACCCACAGGGAGAAGATAATTTTCATAAGACGGAAAGGAATCTGTTTTGGGTGTCTTCATGTTGGACATCTTAGCAGGCATTGTGACAAGCGCTTGACCTGCAAGGTATGCAAGCAAAACCATCCAAGTCTGCTTCATATTGGTCAGAAGGAAAGAGCAAGCAACATAAATGCAAACCAAAATAAGGCAAGGAAACTATCTGTGAGTAATGCACAAGTATCTCTTCAAACATGTGGACAAACGGTGGGCTGGTAACGGAAATGGAATTCTGGCATTTGTGTTTCTCAACTACTCTAAATATCCGTCATTTAAAACGATCTTGGATTGATACCTATCTCTTGAAAGGCAAACTTGCCGAGCCGAGATTGATATACTTGAAATTTAGGAATATGAAACTATATATCAATGTATCAATCAATCGTTACACCCCTAATAATATGTTTATTAAATAAACTGTCAATTAAATTGTCATTACTGCCACAAATAGTGGAAAAGTGTATTACAACTGAGTACCGCTGCGGCTCATACGGACCACCACTGAGAAACACATTTTTGGGCGGCCCCCTCAGGGGCGCTTACGGCCCAACAATGGGTTCCGGCCCTATGTTTAATAGACACTAATTTAGACGCCCTTGGTCGGCCTTGGAACATCCTTCCAACACAACCGCTGTACACATGGAGCCCCGGGCGGTGTACCCAACTTGCCACCCGGGAAGGAGTTCCAATATCCGGGAGTTTAATGTCCGATGATTCGACAATGAGGTTGGTCGTTGAATCAGACTCCTCCGAATGAAATAGTCAACTATTCTTAGACACCCCTAATAATATTAATAAAAAGCACCACAAATTGACAAATGACTGTTGGAGTTCGTCTTTGCTCCGGATCTGAACACAGGAAACAAACACAAGTAAAGGCAACAGAAACACATAACGCAACAAATAGTGCCTTTATACCATTTATTTACATAATAAATCAATCGAATAACACATTTATATTGTGTAAACTATAAACATACGGTGCAAAACCAAATTTTGGACTGGAAAAGTGACATTAGACAAATAAATGTGTTTGATGTGTTTCAGACTCAGCTGAAAATTACTCTCCCCGCTGGACAGATGAGGCCCTTCAAAATGGTGAGTCTTCTTTCAAAAGATGCAGACTAAGCAACCTGCAACAAATGCTTGAAGTTAATATTCATACCTGTCAACTCTCCTGTTGTCCACATCAGTATTTTTCCCGTCTTTATGCTCTTGTATTTTTACTAGGGATGTCAAAAATCATGCCTTAACTCATGCGATTAATCACAAAAATGATCACATTAATCATGTGTGAAAGCAGGTTAATCAAGCAATTTATTTTGACTGCACATGCTCCTTTACCTTAACTGTGGAAAAATGGCGTGGGCTGTTGTATGGTCAGTGATGAGGTTAAGTGCAAAGATAATGGTGGGAAAAATGATTGATTCTTCGATGCATCACAATTAGAACATGAGCAAATCATGAATCAATGGACAAATGTCTTAACATTGATTACTTATGTAGACTGACCATACGTCCTCTTTTCCCTGGACATGTCCTCTTTTGTGGGGCTGTCCAGGCGGAGTTTCTTAAATGCCTCAAATGTCCGGCATTTTGAGTTAGGGTTGCGTGTATTTTCAATGTACGTTCAGGGTTAAGAAGGGGTTAAAAACAAAACAAATTGTGAAGGTGTGCGCACGCAGCAGCATTCGTGAGGGAGGGGCAGAGACAGAGAGAGCGAGAGAGCGAGGGAGTGGACAAACAAGACACCCGGTTTGCTTGTGTTTTTTTTTATTGTATCGATTATCGCTTTCCGCCAGTGTTTTGTTTATATTTGCCGGGTCAAATTTCCGTCCACGTTTATTGCGTTTTTATTTTGATTCGCCAAAAGTTTTCTCAATGACAACTACTGCCTCAGTTTGCACTTGGACAAGTTTACCGCGAGGAGCTGTCAAAATAAAGACTTCATTGTAAACACTAAGGTGAGTGTAAAGTCAAAATTTGTAACTCCAGTAAATGAGTTATTTTAGTCTTTGTGAGTCCATGGAAACTTCACTTTTATCTCCCGCTGGATCCACATCGTTCGAGGATGCAGACAGGTTAGCTGTTAGCGTCAAGCTAACCAGCACCTGAGCTTGATTGATTGATTTAAACTTTTATTAGTAGATTGCACAGTACAGTACATATTCCGTACAATTGACCACTAAATGGTAACACCCGAATAAGTTTTTCAACTTAAGTCGGGGTCCACGTTAAACAATTCATGGTACAAATATATACAATCAGCATAATACAGTCACCACACAAGTTAATAATCAGAGTATATCATTGAATTATTTACATTATTTACAATCCGGGGGGTGGGATGTGGAGGGGTTTGGGGCGGGGGGTTAGGTTTGGTTGATATCAGCACTTCAGTCATCAATTATATCATCTGAGAAATGGACATTGAAACAGTGTAGGTCTAACTTGGTAGGATATGTACAGCGAGCAGTAAACATAGTGAGCTCAGAAAGCATAATAACAAGTATATACATTTGATTATTTACAATCCGGGGAGGTGGGATGTGGTGGGGGGAGGCTGTTAGTCTAGGGTTGTAGTTGCCTGGAGGTGTTCTTTTAGGTCGGTTTTGAAGGAGGATAGAGAGCAGACTCCTCCACCCCAAAAACATACTTTGCAGGTCAAAAAACGGGGCAATTGTTTGCCTTTTGAAGTGTTAATGTGCGAGGAGAGTTCAAAAGGAGTCTCTTGTAGAAGTGGCTGACAAGTTAGCATCGCTGACAGTGACGTCATCACCGTCATTGTTTACTGAAGCAGAGATGGTGACTGTGCGTTATGATAAACGCGCATGCGTTGCCAGGCTCTGCTTTTTATCGATAGATTTATCAGAATTAATTTTTTATTATCTATAGCAGGGGTGTCAAAAGTGTGCCATTTGCGGCCCACAGCTAATATTTTAAAGGCCCACGGCACATTCTAAAAATACTATTAAAATAAACAAAAACATAACAAAAGTGAAATAAAAAAGCTTAAAGGTGAAATGTAATTTAGAAAAAGTTGCAATGTTGACTAATAAAACAAAGCTGTTTTTTTCTTTCAAACTGTCATTGCTCAAAACATAATATTGAATCAAAATCAATGTTATTATGAATTATTGACCTGTCCAAGGTTCCGATTACTTCACATCTAATATTCCACTTTGAAAAATATTTTTGGTGGAAGATTTTGTATATTTTGTGTGTTTGCCATTAAAAACATAGTTTTGTTTGACAAAAAAGGGCGGAAAAACAAACAAACAAAAAAACAACATAAAAAAAAACTGAAACATTTTGAAATTAAGGAATAGATCTGAAGTTGATGTAGACTCCAGAGATTTAAGCGTTAAATATAAAATGTATGTATGCCCTGGCACACCATTATCATCATTTCATGACCAAAGCAAAACACTTTTTACACTTTTATACTGAAATAAATACACCTACAACTTATTAAATAAAAACATAGAAAAAACTACCAGCAGCGGTAAAGTTCAGATCCATGAAGGAAAGAAGAAAGTAAATGAATGTTTATAACTGAATACATTTATATATGTACCGGTATCAAATTAGTTTTCTTTTTTAATTATTTTTTTAAATTAATTAAGTAATGTTTATGACAACCTTTTTCCAAAACACAATATAGAATGTGAGATATAACAGGATAATGCATACGTTTATAATTTTTTTTCAAAACGCTTACAAAAAAGTGGGACCCCAAAAATTTACTGTGGGACCCCATTTTTATGACTTGATGGGGTCACTGGGACCCCATTTTAAACATTCCTAGCGCCAACACTGCTGTCAACAGAGGAGAAAAAATGTTTTATTTAAATAAATATATTATTTATAAAGCAAGTTCGAGTATCATTGGCAAATTTTCACCTAGTCCCGGCGGCCTTGGCGTGCTGCCCGCCTTGGCACGCATATATGTGTCCTCTTTTTGGGATTTCAGAATATGGTCAGCCTAACTTATGTATGTTAAATAAAGTAATACAGACGGTTCTAAAATCAGGCATTCATTTCTAAACATCACTTCTAGATTTGGTTTTAACTAAATATGGGGGAAATAATAGCTAACATTCTGTTAACGTTATGTGTTAGCTGGGTTAGCGCATATACACACAAAGGAGGGAGGAGAGGACAATCTATGCTAGCTTCATGTACATAGTGTATATACCCCTCCTCCCCCTATGTTTTGTATATATTGTTTTTCAAATCACCTGACATGTATACTGTATATATTTACATAATTTATAAAACATTTTACGAAATGTTATATATACATGTTACAGGTTATACTGTATATCTTTTATTATTGAATGTATCAAATGTGATTAATATTTAATGGACCACTATGGAAATAAGCCTTTTGGCTTTTTGTGCCATCCATTTGCCTTTTAAAAGCATTACATGGATTAAATTCTTTAAAATGTCAATAATTTTCTCAATTAATCAAGCTGCGGCGCTAAGGTAGCTTAAATGTAAAAATTGTGAACAAAGAAGATAATAAATGCTTTGTAGAAACTAACACAAATAACAATGTTGGGCCTTTAAAATAAGAGCGTGCCAGAAAAACATGGTAGGTTGCACACACCATTTTACTAGTGCAGTGGTCACCAACCTTTTTAAGCCTAAGGTCCCTAGTCTCAGCCATGAACCAAAGCGAGATCTATATACTGTATGTATATATATATATATATATATATATATATATATATATATATATATATATATATATATATATATATATATATATATGTTGGCCTCTGTCTGTTTCAAGAGACAATAGAGTCTGCGCAATGTATCGAAATGATTTAAGTTTAATTTTCATTTTCATCACGAAATATAAATTACTACAAAGCTAATTGATTTTAATGTAAATTCTGATTGGAGCACCTGCTGTGGCCGTATAGCCCAGTTCTTGAGTGGCAGTTTCTGTTGCAATTGCTGCAGATGTAGTCTGTGCCAGGTCATGATTCTGGTTGTAGTGCTTTCAGCTGTCTTTGCTTTCTCATTTGTTCAAGCCGGTCCTCTCTCCTTCTCTCACTTGTTTGGATGCTAGAGTTAATGTCTAGCCTCCATTTGCTGCGGACAGCAGCTAGGGCATACCTGCTTGCCAGGTTAATATTTCCTGCCTTTAGATCATATTTACACACATCTTTATAACAAAGAACAGGTCTTTCTGTAGACCTGGAGCCAGTTGCAAGCTCACCGTAAAGTAGGTTTATCGGGATTCGGCCGTCCTACATGCGAGTGACATGGCCGAGCCGGCACATGCGTTTTTGTGTTAGCAAAGCATACATGCCTGTGCCAGAACTACTTTGTTTGTTTTCCGGTCAAGCCTGGTGATTCCCAGTATTCTCTTGATGCAACGAAGATTAAAAGTATTTTGTCTGCGTTCTTGGCGGGAGTACAGCGTCCATTTTTCGCTGCAGTGAAGCAGAGTACTTAGCACGCAAGCCTGGTATACCTTCATCTCGGTATTGGTGGCTAACTTGATTATATCCCATACCCTTTTTGTTAGAAGAACCAGGGCGGTTGCTGCTTTGCTTATCCGTGTGTTCAGCTCAGCATCAAGGGAGAGGGTGCTGCAGATGTTGCAGCCTATATAGGTGAAATTCTCCACTGCCTCCAGGGTACGAATACCGATGTTGATAGTAGGAGGGCTGCAGACATTTTGACCCGTGACCTTGGTCTTCTTGAGGCTGAATTTGAGGCCAAACTCTCCATGCGTAGGGGATATTGTTGACCAGTTGTTGAAGAGCTTCCTCCGTATATGCGCAGTCAGGGCAGCATCGTCAGCAAAAAGCATTTCCTAATAAGTACTTTCCGCACCTTTGTTTTTGCTCTGAGACGTGAAAGGTTAAAGAGGTTTCCATCACTTCTGGTGTGAAGATATATACCCGCATATGACTGGCTGAAGGCATATGACAGCAGCAAGGAGAAGCAGATACCAAAGGACACACCCAAGGCATAAGCAAACTAAGCGCTTGCTTAGGGCTTCGCGGCCACTAGGGGGCCCCCCAAGAGCTAAAAAATATGACTTTTTAGTTTTTGCATGTATCCGTCCAATTAATTATTTCTACATGATCAAATATATATTATTGTATCAAGCACAATTTTAGGTCAACACAGTGCTGCTGCAGTTGTAGACTGAGTAATTCTTGCTGCCTCTCTTTAAATGCCAAAGCTCAGCCTCTGCTGCATGGCAAATTAGCTCCTGTTTTTAGAAAATTTGCTTTTTTAGCTGCCATTTTTCAGATTGCATAAATGTATATAGCAGTGATTCGGAAACTTTTTTACCAAGTACCACCTCAGAAAATACTTGGCTCTCTAAGTACCACCATAATGACGAACATTGAAATACATTAGCGTAGTAGGCCTAAGTATTCACTAAAAACCAGGCAGAGGTTTTATTTAACAAATATATTTAAAATTGTTTAGCCCTGTAACATTACACACAGTTTGTACAGTAACAGTGTTTGAATATAGGAAAATAACTCACTGTACTTTAATCAAGTAATTATTTGGCGTACCACCAGATGGAGCCCACGGACCACTAGTGGTACACATACCTAAAATCGAGAATAACTTGTATATAGCATGTGTATTTTAAATCACGGACCAGTTACCAGGCCACCACGTCCGGCTTTGTTAAACGTTAATTAAAATAGATGATTGCGATACATGCCATACAGTCTAAAGTGCTTTGTAATTCTCCCCGACCTTAACCTTATCAAACAATGCCTGCTGGTGTTTTTCTAAGCTTACCCTGAACTACAAGGGGAAAAAATTCACCTCCTCAGGTAACAAAGAGTAGCTCAGGACATCTGGCTTAGGGCATCACGTCACCTGAGGGCCTCGGGTTGAGAGCTCCAAAAATTGTTCATGACCGGCTTTGAACCACTTAAGGCCTAAAGTAGTCAGCATTTGTGAAAGGAGAATAATTGATCCGTGCAAACACTTGCTCAAGGGCCACTGAGCAAGGTAACGCCAACAGAGGCGTTTTTCTCGGTTGCAAAGACAGTGGATGGCAAAGAAAGGACTGATGGTCGCAAATAAAGTGCTGTCTCAGCCATTTTATTGGCTCACAAGCTGGAGGCATTTCTGTGGATTATTCTGCTTCAGTCAGGAATATTCATTCTTCTGTCCAACACTAATAATAGTTGGTAAGTTTGTTTATTTCTTTATTTTAATTGAAGTTCAATTTATGTATGTGTTTTTAGTAATGTGGAATACTATAGTTAGTAATAATAGAGGGATAGCAGCATTTTAATTGTCAGTCAATACTAAACAAAATCTTACATCTTTGTAAAATATTTTACTTTTAACAGAATATTTAGATGTTTTAAAAAAAAAAACTGTACTGGTTGTTAATTAAACAACTTTAAAGATTATAGTAGGAACTTAAAAACATTTGGCCTTTTAATTTTACAAAGGAAATCAATAGGAATGAGTTTTTGTACTGTACATGCTTTTTCCTTGATAATTGTTTTTTTATGTCTGACTGGAAAAAAACATTCGGTTTGGCCGCCCAGACAACAGATTGTTTGAGTATTGAGCGCCACTGTCTGATCAAACACTTAATAATATAACATGTCGTCTCAACTCCAAACAAGATTAGTACATGTCAGGACATCACCTCATTGAAAAGTTCAACTGGTATCAAGCCGTCTTTGCGCACAGATTTGCCTGAAAGGGCCTGCCACATAGCAGCTGTTCCTGCTTAATCACAGCTACTCGCCACATACTCACACTGATCTTCACTCAGGAGGTCAATAATTCCTTTGTGGCTCCTGTAATACAAAGATAATTATGACTTATACCGTTGTGGTCAGACATTCATGTAAACTCTCCAAAAGCAATAATGTCATACTGTATTTATTTTGGCCCCAAATGATTTATCTAAGCCCCCTTATACAGTATATATTTTTAGGAATGTTTCAATCAGGGATTTATGCTGCCTATTTCGATACCGATCAACCATGAGTGAGCTTGGCCGATACCAATACCAACACCGATACAAGTATTAACTGTACATTTTTCTGTTATTTTATTGTGGGTGCTATTAACAGTTTTAACAATATTTAAACTAGTTCCTTATTGTCTTTTTTTAACATAAATTTGTTTGCGCAAAACAAAGTCAATCATACACAATAAACTAAAACTACGGTGCTATTTAACAACTATACTAACTATTAATTAAACAATTTTTGCTCTCCAGGCCCTTATTTTCTGAATTTGTAAACATTAATAAAAACAAAACAGATTTTGACAAAATAGAAATATCGGCCTCATCACTCTAGTATTGATAATACATTGATCAATACTGATTCGTCATCCTCTTACATGTGAATAAAAATCTCAACCAAAAGCAATAAAATATCTAATTTACATAAAATAAAATGGATAAATAAAGTATTGACAAACAAAGTTGCACTTTAATATTGAACATGTAGGCAGAGGTAGATTACATACATTACTTAACTGACAACCAAGTTAGGATCTTTTTAACCAAAAGTGCAGAGTAACAATATAAACACTACATTATAAGCAGATGTATTAACAATTCATATGAAAAAAAACTTAAGTCTGGCAGATTCCAAGTGAGGAAACACCGACATGACAACATAAAAAATGTCTGTCAAAAGTTTGCAGTATTTTTATAAATGCCAGTTTTTCAACAGTATTAAATGTCTTTGGCGATGTATTTAACCACACTTTCTGCAGGCTAACACTATTTTGTACTGTTTTTTTACACTGGCCTGGCTTGTTCACCAAACGGGAAGTGAGTGCCGACTGTCGGTCGGTTGTGTTTTAAGTGGGTATTTGACTGGTATATGACTCCTCTGTGTTGATACGCTCATCTTGTTCAAAATGTTTCAACTGAAATATTCCCACATTGGTGCGGTGGCATTTGGTTTTGTAATGATTTTTTCCATGTTAGCTGCTACATGCTAATTTTATTGCACTGTGTGATGCTAGCTGGCCTGCGGGCCCACCGCACCGCACAAAGAGTCGAAGACACCTAATGAGGACAAGATAATTCACCTCCGTCTTTTCATTACACTATGGTACAAACACGCGTAGCTGCTGAAAGCGACGAAAAGCGGGAATGCTCTTGAAGCATGTACAAACCCCATTTCCATATGAGTTGGGAAATTGTGTTAGATGTAAATATAAACGGAATACAATGATTTGCAAATTCTTTTCAACCCATATTCAATTGAATGCACTACAAAGACAAGATATTTGATGTTCAAACTCATAAACTTTATTTAGTTTTTGCAAATAATAAACAACGTAGATTTTCATGGCTGCAACACGTGCTAAAGTAGTTGGGAAAGGGCATGTTCACCACTGTGTTACATGGCCTTTCCTTTTAACAACGCTCAGTAAATGTTTGGGAACTGAGGAGACACATTTTTTTAAGCTTCTCAGGTGGAATTATTTCCTATTCTTGCTTGATGTACAGCTTAAGTTGTTCAACAGTCCGGGGGTCTCCGTTGTGGTATTTTAGGCTTCATAATGCGCCACACATTTTCAATGGGAGACAGGTCTGGACTACAGGCAGGCCAGTCTAGTACCCGCACTCTTTTATTATGAAGCCACGTTGATGTAACACGTGGCTTGGCATTGTCTTGCTGAAATAAGCAGGGGCGTCCATGGTAACGTTGCTTGAATGGCAACATATGTTGCTCCAAAACCTGTATGTACCTTTCAGCATTAATGGCGCCTTCACAGATGTGTAAGTTACCCATGTCTTGGGCACTAATACACAGAGGTGTGGACTCGAGTCACATGACTTGGACTCGAGTCAGACTCGAGTCATGAATTTGATGACTTTAGACTCGACTTGACAAAATGTAAAAAGACTTGCAACTCGACTTAGACTTTAACATCAATGACTTGTGACTTCACTTGGACTTGAGCCTTTTGAATTGACATGACTTGACATGACTTGCTACTTTCCCCAAAACCCAAAGATGAAAAAGTTATTCGGGAGCGCTCCGTATTTTTCATTGTGTACTTGTCTATCAGCGTTGCGTGTGTCAGCTGGTGTGGTCTCAGTACAACAGCCAATCAAATTAGATCTACTTTGTTTTCATCACACAGCATTCATCCAATCAAATTGCAGGACAACCAACGAAGAAGACATGTCCAAACCACACGCCAGTGAACAAAAAATGATACCTAAAATAATTTTGTTTGGGTATAAAAATTACGAGGTGGTCAACACAAAACGGTTTGCAGTATGCAACACATGTGGTTCGAAAATTACTGATGGAGAGGCAACAACTTCCAACTTCGTCCGGCATTTGAAGTTGCACAAAGAACGGTAAGTTTTGAATGTAAGATAACGTTTATTGGCTAAGTAACGTGACTTTTATTTGCTGTGTAGTTAAATCAGTGAGGCTGTAAACTCACTGCTAACATTATAACGTTATTGCAAACACGGGAATCTGTTGCAGTTCACTACCTTATTCATACTTTTTGTTCAGTGATTTTTTTTAAGCAGGGTTACGTTAGTCAATATATCACACGTAACGTTAGACGGCGGTCAGCAGCACCGCGTATTTTAGCCACCTAAAAAAAGACAAAAATAGTAAAATAAAGGTCAGTTAAAATGTATACTATATTATGAATATGTGTACCGTTTTAGCTAGCTTTCTGACATACTGTTGGTTGTTTACCTCAGTGGTCCCCAACCACCGGGCCGCGGCCCGGTACTGGTCCGTGGATCGATTGGTATCGGGCCGCACAAGAATTTTTTAATTTTTTTTAATTTTTTTAATTAAATCAACATAAAAAACACAAGATACACTTACAAGTAGTGCACCAACCCAAAACAACTCTCTCCCCCCTTTTGTTCTGGGCATTGAACATGAAGACTCTTCCTTCACTGTTCCGAGTGGCCATGAGAGTCTTGGCAGTGCCTGCCTCCAGTGCTCCAGTGGAGCGAGTTTTCAGCCATGGTGGCATCATACTACGCCCCCATCGTGCACAAATGACTGACAGACTCTTGGCTAATTTGGTCTTTTGCAAATGCAATGCAGCATAGGGCCCTGACATATAAAAAGTACAACTTTTTTGTTATGTTCACGTATATGTCATGTTTTTTCAATGTTAACACTTTTGTACAAATAAGTACATTTGCACTTTATTTTTCAATGTGTTTGTTCTGTAAAGGAATGAGTTAATTTTTAAAATGACTGGTTAATAGTGCTATTATAAAGTGCAATGTCAGCACAATTTTCTTTCCTGCAATTTAAAATGCACTTGTTTTAATAAATAAATACAGCGTTTGAAAAGCATACACAATCTGTGTTAATATATTAGTCTGTGGTTAAAAGGACTTGAAAGGACTCGAAATTCAAAATGCAGGACTTAGGACTTGACTTGTGACTTTCCAGTCTTGACTTTGGACTTGACTCGGGGCTTGCCTGTCTTGACTCGGGACTTGACTCGGACTTGAGGGCAAAGACTTGAGACTTACTTGTGACTTGCAAAACAATGACTTTGTCAGAGTTTGTAGGTGCCGAACCCCAAGATGCAGAGAAGGCGGAAGGCATTGTACGAGAAAACATGGTTTTAATGTTCAAAAATAAGAAAAGGAAAACACGAACCAGAAACCAGGAAGCAGGAACAGGAGTCAGGATCCAGGGAAAGCTTAACGCACACAGGTAGCAACGACAGCATACAGCAAACAACGACACGACAGGTAGGAACGACAATAATCCAGCAGTGACTGGAGGGTAGGGCAGGTATAAATAGCAGCTGGCTGATTGACACCAGGTGTGGCCAGGTGCCAATCAGCCACAGCTGAGGGGACACAGCACTCAGGGAGACAAACAGGAAACAGAACCAAAACAAGAGCGCTGACAGGAAATACTACACACAGAGGAAAAACTAAAACACAACCAAACTCTCAGGGGAAAGCCTGACAGTAGCCCCCCTTCCCAAAACGGATACCAGACGTTCTAGAAAATTACCCCCACCCCCCTCAAAAAAAAGTCCAAAGTCACGGGAGGGTGGAGGGAGGACAAGGAGGTGGGCCTCCAGGCCAAGTGTCCCCGCAACCAGTGGGGAAGAGTTAGGTGGCGACGGCGAGTTGAACGCCGCCGCAATTGGCGAGGCGGCTCGTCCGCCGGTGTGGGAGTACCCACCGGAGACGATGGTGGTGGCGCCCTCTGCTGGCCCACCGGGGACGATGGTGGTGGCGCCCTCTGCTGGCCCACCGGGGACGATGGTGGTGGCGCCCTCTGCTGGCCCACCGGGGACGATGGTGGTGGCGCCCTCTGCTGGCGCACCGGAGACGAGGATGGTGGCGCCCTCTGCTGCTGGCCCGCCGGAGACGAGGATGGTGGCGCCCTCTGCTGCTGGCCCACCGGAGACGAGGATGGTGGCGCCCTCTGCTGCTGGCCCACCGGAGATGAGGATGGTGGCGCCCTCTGCTGCTGGCCCACCGGAGACGAGGATGGTGGCGCCCTCTGCTGGCCCACCGGGGACGATGGTGGTGACGCCCTCTGCTGCTGGCCCACCGGAGACGAGGATGCTGGCGCCCTCTGCTGCTGGCCCACCGGAGACGAGGATGCTGGCGCCCTCTGCTGCTGGCCCACCGGAGACGAGGATGCTGGCGCCCTCTGCTGCTGGCCCACCGGAGACGAGGATGCTGGCGCCCTCTGCTGCTGGCCCACCGGAGACGAGGATGGTGGCGCCCTCTGCTGCTGGCCCACCGGAGACGAGGATGGTGGCGTCCTCTGCTGCTGGCCCACCGGAGAGGAGGATGGTGGCGCCCTCTGCTGCTGGCCCACCGGAGAGGAGGATGGTGGCGCCCTCTGCTGCTGGCCCACCGGAGAGGAGGATGGTGGCGCCCTCTGCTGCTGGCCCACCGGACAGGAGGATGGTGGCGCCCTCTGCTGCTGGCCCACCGGAGAGGAGGATGGTGGCGCCCTCTGCTGCTGGCCCACCGGAGAGGAGGATGGTGGCGCCCTCTGCTGCTGGCCCACCGGAGAGGAGGATGGTGGCGCCCTCTGCTGCTGGCCCACCGGAGAGGAGGATGGTGGCGCCCTCTGCTGCTGGCCCACCGGAGAGGAGGATGGTGGCGCCGTCTGCTGCTGGCCCACCGGAGAGGAGGATGGTGGCGCCCTCTGCTGCTGGCCCACCGGACAGGATGGTGGTGCCGTAGGTTGTAGACCCACCGGAGTGCATGGTGGCGTCTGCCGGCCCACCGGAGTGCATGGTGGCGTCTGCCGGCCCACCGGAGTGCATGGTGGCGTCTGCCGGCCCCCCGGAGTGCATGGTGGCGCCGTAGGTTGCAGACCCACCGGAGATGATGGTGGCGTCTGCCGGCCCACCGGAAATGATGGTGGCGTTTGTTGCAGACCCACTTGAGATGATGGCGCCGTCTTTTGCAGACCCACCGGGGCGAGAAGTAGCTGTGCCTCCCTAGCTGCACAGCCACTCATAGCCCCCCCCTCAAGGGACGGATCCCAGACGTCACCAGATAGGCCCACAGACGACAGGGGTGGGTGGGAGAGGGCTTGGAATGAGGCCGAACTTTTCTTTAATTCATCCATTAATTCCAAAGCTTTGTTCAGCCTCTCCGCCATGGACATGTCTGTGAGGTTCGAATTTGGCTGGATTATTATGTCAAGGTGTGTTGTTGATGAACCCCAATATGCAGAGATGGCAGCAGGCTTGGTACAAGGAAACATGGTTTTAATGTTCAAAAATAAGAAAAGGAAAACACGAACCAGAAACCAGGAAGCAGGAACAGGAGTCAGGATCCAGGGAAAGCTTAACGCACACAGGTAGCAACGACAGCATACAGCAAACAACGACACGACAGGTAGGAACGACAATAATCCAGCAGTGACTGGAGGGTAGGGCAGGGATAAATAGCAGCGGGCTGATTGACACCAGGTGTGGCCAGGTGCCAATCAGCCACAGCTGAGGGGACACAGCACTCAGGGAGACAAACAGGAAACAGAACCAAAAACAAGAGCGCTGACAGGAAATACTACACACAGAGGAAAAACTAAAACACAACCAAACTCTCAGGGGAAAGCCTGACAGACTTGGTCCCACCTCTGCTAATACACCCCCATACCATCACAGATGCTGGCTTTTCAACTTTGCACCTATAACAATCCGGATGGTTCTTTTCCTCTTTGTCCGGAGGACACGACGTCCACAGTTTCCAAAAACAATTTGAAATGTGGACTCCTCAGACCACAGAACACTTTTCCACTTTGTATCAGTCCATCTTAGATGAGCTCAGGCCCAGCGAAGCCGACGGCGTTTCTGAGTGTTGTTGATAAACGGTTTTCGCCTTGCATAGGAGAGTTTTAACTTGCACTTACAGATGTAGCGACCAACTGTAGTTACTGACAGTGAGTTTCTGAAGTGTTCCTGAGCCCATGTGGTGATATCCTTTACACACTGATGTCGCTTGTTGATGCAGTACAGCTTGAGGGATCGAAGGTCACGGGCTTAGCTGCTTACGTGCAGTGATTTATCCAGATTCTCTGAACCCTTTGATGATATTACGGACCGTAGATGGTGAAATCCCTAAATTCCTTGCAATAGCTGGTTGAGAAAGGTTTTTCTTAATCTGTTAGACTTAGACTTAGACTACCTTTGTATTTTTTTTAAATTTATTTATACAATTTGCTCACACATTTGTTGACAAAGTGGTGACCCTCGCCCCATCCTTGTTTGTGAATGACCGAGCATTTCATGGAATCTACTTTTATACCCAATCATGGCACCCACCTGTTCCCAATTTGCGTGTTCACCTGTGAGATGTTCTAAATAAGTGTTTGATGAGCATTCCTCAACGTTATCAGTATTTATTGCCACCTTTCCCAACTTCTTTGTCACGTGTTGCTGGCATCAAATTCTAAAGTTAATGATTATTTGCAAAAAAAAAATGTTTATCAGTTTGAACATCAAATATGTTGTCTTTGTTGCATATTCAACTGAATATGGGTTGAAAATGATTTGCAAATCATTGTATTCCGTTTACATCTAACACAAACTCATATGGAAACGGGGTTTGTACATGGCGATTTATCGATGCTCGTAAATTTACAGACTTAATTTTCATTTATTGTCAGTTAATTGCCTTACCAAATATCGGCCCAGGCTTACCATCTACACTTCTTAAAAGGGTCCTATTATTGAAAGCCAAGTTTTGTTTTTTTTACCTGATGCCACCTGCTTATGTGTATTTGGGATCTGCATAAGCGAAAATTTTAAGTCAAACTGTGGAGGCATTGCAGAGATATTTATAAAACAATCTTGGCCTTCTTCTTACTTTCTCCAAACGGTTCGTTTGGAATTTGCTTCTTTTGTGAGGTTTGTGCCAAATTTGACGTCAGCGGATTATCCATATATGGTAGACATTTGCCCAAACATCCTTGCGTGATGCGACCAAAATAAACTTATGTAAAACCGGCTGTGCTACAACATCTTGTCGATGATGAAACCCAATGAAGAAAAATGCTCTGTTGTTTGTTTGCTTTAACCAGCACAAGTCTCTCCACTAACTTTCGGTCTCATCTGAAGTAAAAAGTGTCTTACTTTTAACTTTTATGATTCATGGCAATGTGCCTTTCACTGTAAGGAAGTCGCTTTGAGTGTGTGCAAAGATTACCCCTGCTTCAACCACAGACCTTCACAAAAAGATTGATTTTCCAGAAAAAAACCCTACTTTTAATGGCGGGCTCGGTGACTACTATTTATAGAATTACAGGAGACAATTAAACAGTAACAGTAGGTTACAAATGTGTGAATAAAATATTAGCAATGTTAGCTAGATGTGTTTCGCACCGGTGAAACAATAGCATCACCGTCCTCCGGCAAAATAAAGAACGATCGTGGTAAAAATTACTTTTAATTGGATCAGTGCCTACCGTGTTTGGCAATGGACCAGTTAATATTATAATCCGTTTGTTCGTTCACAAGCCTCACGAACGATTATGTAGCCCGGTGTAGCATAGCTAACTGTATTAGCCGGCTCGCTCCTCTGTTGTTTACAAGTGTTCAAAGCAGCAGCAGTAAAAGTATTAACATGAACATAGAATAGAAAAGCATTTTATTGTCAATATACACATGCATACGTCCAGGATGTAGAATTGGAGAGACAATGACTCGGTAGAAATGTAACCTTTCCAACCTAGCTTCTTTACTTTGTGTCCACCACGTTGTCTCCTCCTTCAGTCGACAACAAACCACGGTGGGCCACATGGTCTCGCTACATCATACGGGAAGTTTCATCCATCCATCCATTTTATACCGCTTTGTCCCTTTCGGGGTCGCAGGGGGTGCTGGTGCCTATCTCAGCTGCATTTCGGGCAGAAGGCGGTTTACACCCTGGACAAGTCGCCACCTCGTCGCAGGGCCAACACAGATAGACAGACAACATTCACACTCACATTCACACACTAGGGCCAATTTACTGTTGCCAATCAACCTATCTCCATGTTTTTGGAGGTGGGAGGGAGCCGAAGTACCCGGAGGGAACCCACGCAGTCACGGGGAGAACATGCAAACTCCACACAGAAAGATCCCAAGCCCGGGATTGAACTCAGAACTACTCAGGACCTTCGTATTGTGAGGCAGATGTACTAACCCCTGTTTCACCGTGCTGCCCATACGGGAAGTTGGATTGTGGTAAAAGACAAGTAAAGATTAGATGGGTGGTGGCGATCACCGGTGTCCATAGTCCATACGGTCTTAGCAAAACAAAACAACTACCGTATTTTTCGGACTATAAGTCGCAGTTTTTTTTCATAGTTTGGCCGGGGGTGCGATTTATACTCAGGAGCGACTTATGTGTGAAATTATTAACACATTACCGTAAAATATCAAATATTATTATTTAGCTCATTCACGTAAGAGACTAGACGTATAGGATTTCCTCGGATTTAGCGATAAGGAGTGACAGATTGTTTGGTAAACGTATAGCATGTTCTATATTTTATAGTTATTTGAATGACTCTTACCATAATATGTTACATTAACATACCAGGCACGTTCTCAGTTGGTTATTTATGCGTCATATAACGTGCACTTATTCAGCCTGTTGTTCACTATTCTTTATTTATTTTAAATTGCCTTTCAAATGTCTATTTTTGGTGTTGGGTTTTATCAAATACATTTCCCCCAAAAATGCGACTTATACTCCAGTGCGACTTATATAGGCATGTGTGGCGTCGTTCCCATAAGTTAATATCATCTCCTTTATTGCGGCGAATAAACTGTATTTCTTAGATTATTAGGTACTGCTAAAAAAAAATGCTGTAACAAAATGGTAAATGGATTATACTCGTATAGCGCTTTTCTACCTTCAAGGTACTCAAAGCACTTTGACACTATTTCCACATTCACCTATTCACACACTGATGGCGGGAGCTGCCATGCAAGGTGCTAACCACGACCCATCAGGAGCAAGGGTGAAGTGTCTTGCTCAAGGACACAATAAACATGACTAGGATGGTAGAAGCTGGGGATCGAACCAGGAACCCTCAGGTTGCTGGCACGGCCGCACTCCCAACTGCGCCACGTCATCCCCAAATGCGAAAAATGCGATTTACGAACCGCAAAAGATGCGGTTTGAATGGTCACATGATGAGTGAGTGGGGCTAAGACAAACTAGCTAGCGTCATTGTGGGCCCCTTACGATCCATCCTAATGACTAAATCCATTTTGAATTTTTTTTTTTTTTTTTTTAAGAATGTCTGACAATCTTTTCTCCTCCGTCAGCCTTTGCAGGCATATCTGTTCAGATAGACCAGTCGGAGGACAGAAAATGCTGATACAATTATGAATATTAAATCATCCTAAATATAATCATTAAACATTTTTTTTAAGGATTACCCTCAATAATTGTACCATCAGCTCCCTCATCAAGAAGGCCAAGCAGAGGTTGTACTTCCTGCGGCAGCTGAGGAAACTTAATATGAGATGCTATTGTTATTGTTCATGTGCCTGATGGCCAAGGGGAAAAATCTGTTCAGGTGGCGGGAGGTGTGGGTCTAGATGGACCGTAGTCTACTGCCTGTGGGGAGAGGGGAGAATAGTTTGTGACCAGGGTGAGAAGAGTCAGCTGTGATCCGACCCACACGCCTCCTGGTCCTGGAGGAGAACAGGTCCTGGAGGGATGGGAGCTTGCAGCCAATCACCTTCTCAGCAGCACGTACGATGCGCCGCAGTCGATGCTTATCCTGGATTCTGTGTTATGTGTTTTATGTTGCACGATTGTACCAAGAAAAATTCCTAGTTTGTGAACCCGTTCTCAAACAATGGCAATAAAAAACTATTCTGATTCTGATTCTGATTCTGATTCTGATTCAGACGTAAACGTGAAAAATTTAAATCTGAATACAGTCGTTGAAAGCTTTGATATACTTAATAAATATTGAAACAGATCTTGTTAGTTGCGAACTTGAATGACACTATAGACAGAAATCCCAACTCGATGTTCCTCACTGACGTGACAGAAAAATAAATCATTGAAAAAATGTAAATACAAGATTTCAACTGATTGTAACGGAATTGATAAAGAAACGATAAAAAAGTTTATTAAAGAGATTTCAAAACCTTTAACGTATATCGGCAACCTATCGTTTCAAACAGGCAAATTCTCAAAACTAAATTAAAACAGCAAGAATTGTACCAATTTATAAGATTGGAGACACACACCAGTTTACAAACTACAGACCTCTTTCCTTACTTCAAAAATGTTCTAAAATTATTTAAAAATTGTTTACTAACAGATTGGATACATTCAGAAATGAAAGTGGAAAACTTGTGGACAACCAATACAGATACAGAGCCAACATCAATGGCATGACGGAGAGGATTAATAGATGGTAAAAACTGCAACTACAGTGTTTATGGATCTGACTAAAGCATTTGACACATCCATCCATCCATCCATTTTCTACCGCTTGTCCCTTTCGGGTGCGCGGGGGGTGCTGGAGCCTATCTCACAATTTCTCATAATATCTTAACAAATTAGAACGATATAGCATCAAAGGACTTGTGTTGAACTGGATTAGAAGCTGCTTAACCAACAGGGAGCAATTTGTGAAGCTAGGAACCACATTTGTTCAATCTTCATATAAATGACATGTGTAAAGTTACAAAAGACTTAAAGTTAGTCCTTTTTTCAGGAGACACGACTGCATTTTTTTTGTTCAGGAGAGAACACACAGAAGCTAATAAACATAATAACAGAAGAAATCAAAAATTAAAGAGAGGGTTTGACAAAAACAGACTATCTTTGAATCTACAGCCATCCATCATCCAGTAAAACTAAAATAACACTATTCAGTAACAGTAGAAGAGAAAGTCAAACACAAATATAAATAGACAGAGGAGACATTTACAGAGTAAAAGAAACCACATTTTTGTGTGTGATAATGCGTGATGAAATGAACTGGAAACCTCGTATAAAACAATATACAACATAAAGTGGCAAGAAATATGTCAATAATGAATAAAGCGAAATATGTTCTTGAAAATTATAGAAAAACTCAATTTTCTCTACTGCTCGCTAGTGTGACCATGTTTGAGTTATTGTGTACAAAATGGTAAATAACTACAAAAGTACACTTCATTCACTAACCTTACAAAAAAGATCAGTTAGAATAATAAATAATGTTGGATATATAGAACACACAAATCATTTATTTATTCAATCAAAAATATTGAAATTCAATGATTTGGTGCATTTGCAAACAGCAAAAATTATGTACAAAGCAAACTATAACCTACTACCCAAAAATGTACAACACTTTTTGTCAACAAAAAAAGGGGAAATATGGAATACAAATTTGGGGTTATGCACTTAACATACACAGCTATATATATGTATATATATATATATATTGAAAAAATAGTACAATAGCAATAGGAGAGACTATTCATCCCTGAACACCACGGAGTTCATGTAGGCTTAATGATGCAGTTACATTATTATATCAACTATCAGA
Organism: Nerophis lumbriciformis; assembly: GCF_033978685.3. Lineage (NCBI taxonomy): Eukaryota > Metazoa > Chordata > Actinopteri > Syngnathiformes > Syngnathidae > Nerophis > Nerophis lumbriciformis. Next base: position 31,070,121 of record NC_084558.2, on the reverse strand, counting down.
GACAAAAACTCTTCATTTAACATAATGTCCTTTTTTGCTGCTTCAACACAGAAAAAGGTAAAGTGAAATAACAGACAGACAGGGCTTTGCTGTCCGTAACACACACACACACACACACACGCGCACACACACACACACACACACAGCGCAAAATGAGTTAACGTTACGCTAAAAGCGAATTAGCCTTCACCTCAAGCCAGGACTGCGAGCGAGCTGAGCTGGTGTTTATATTTCTAGAAGGTCAACGGGCTCATAGTGATGTTACTAGTAGTTGACTGGGAGGTGTTTATTATAATTTGAGGAGAGTCCGCTGCCTGATGCTTACCTGCTAAACGCTGAGCACTGACTTCATGCGCTCTGAATACGCACTGCTGATTGGCTGTTACCGCTGTGAATACGCACTGCTGATTGGCTGTTACCACTCTGCATACGCACTGCTGATTGGCTGTTACCGCTCTGAATACGCACTGCTGATTGGCTGTTACCGTTCTGTATGTAACCAATCAGATGGTTGTGTGGTTGGGACAATGCTGGGTGCTGTGCACTGACAGAGACAGGCAGAAGGAAGTGGAGCAGCTTGTTAAGACTTTAGCTTAGCTTAATATGTTCGTGTGGAAACTCGTTCGGTACACCTCCGAACCGAACCGAACCCCACGTACCGAAACGGTTCAATACAAATACACGTACCGTTACACCCCTAATATATATATATATATATATATATATATATATATATATATATATATATATATATATACAGGTAAAAGCCAGTAAATTAGAATATTTTGAAAAACTTGATTTATTTCAGTAATTGCATTCAAAAGGTGTAACTTGTACATTATATTTATTCATTGCACACAGACTGATGCATTCAAATGTTTATTTCATTTAATTTTGATGATTTGAAGTGGCAACAAATGAAAATCCAAAATTCCGTGTGTCACAAAATTAGAATATTACTTAAGGCTAATACAAAAAAGGGATTTTTAGAAATGTTGGTCAACTGAAAAGTATGAAAATGAAAAATATGAGCATGTACAATACTCAATACTTGGTTGGAGCTCCTTTTGCCTCAATTACTGCGTTAATGCGGCGTGGCATGGAGTCGATGAGTTTCTGGCACTGCTCAGGTGTTATGAGAGCCCAGGTTGCTCTGATAGTGGCCTTCAACTCTTCTGCGTTTTTGGGTCTGGCATTCTGCATCTTCCTTTTCACAATACCCCACAGATTTTCTATGGGGCTAAGGTCAGGGGAGTTGGCGGGCCAATTTAGAACAGAAATACCATGGTCCGTAAACCAGGCACGGGTAGATTTTGCGCTGTGTGCAGGCGCCAAGTCCTGTTGGAACTTGAAATCTCCATCTCCATAGAGCAGGTCAGCAGCAGGAAGCATGAAGTGCTCTAAAACTTGCTGGTAGACGGCTGCGTTGACCCTGGATCTCAGGAAACAGAGTGGACCGACACCAGCAGATGACATGGCACCCCAAACCATCACTGATGGTGGAAACTTTACACTAGACTTCAGGCAACGTGGACCTCGATTTCCAAAGGAAATGCAAAATTTGCATGGTTGGGTGATGGTTTGGGGTGCCATGTCATCTGCTGGTGTCGGTCCACTCGGTTTCCTGAGATCCAGGGTCAACGCAGCCGTCTACCAGCAAGTTTTAGAGCACTTCATGCTTCCTGCTGCTGACCTGCTCTATGGAGATGGAGATTTCAAGTTCCAACAGGACTTGGCGCCTGCACACAGCGCAAAATCTACCCGTGCCTGGTTTACGGACCATGGTATTTCTGTTCTAAATTGGCCCGCCAACTCCCCTGACCTTAGCCCCATAGAAAATCTGTGGGGTATTGTGAAAAGGAAGATGCAGAATGCCAGACCCAAAAACGCAGAAGAGTTGAAGGCCACTATCAGAGCAACCTGGGCTCTCATAACACCTGAGCAGTGCCAGAAACTCATCGACTCCATGCCACGCCGCATTAACGCAGTAATTGAGGCAAAAGGAGCTCCAACCAAGTATTGAGTATTGTACATGCTCATATTTTTCATTTTCATACTTTTCAGTTGGCCAACATTTCTAAAAATCCCTTTTTTGTATTAGCCTTAAGTAATATTCTAATTTTGTGACACACGGAATTTTGGATTTTCATTTGTTGCCACTTCAAATCATCAAAATTAAATGAAATAAACATTTGAATGCATCAGTCTGTGTGCAATGAATAAATATAATGTACAAGTTACACCTTTTGAATGCAATTACTGAAATAAATCAAGTTTTTCAAAATATTCTAATTTACTGGCTTTTACCTGTATATATGTATATATATATGTATATATATATGTATATATATATATGTATATATGTATATATATATGTATATATATATGTATATATATATATATATATACATATATATATATATATATATATATATATATATGGACAGGAAGTCATGCATAAACACAAAATACAAAATAAATGATCCGGTTTACTTTCAAAATAAATCATATTTCACACTTTGAAACGTCAGGGCGGGGACGGACATGAAGTCTACTTGTCAGAGGTTTTCAGACGTAATTTTATCCTGTTGACCCAAATACTGACTTTGGATGTCCAAAATTAAAAGAATCATATACAGGAAATAGGCATATCCCGGGCAGTTATATGCGGCTTTGTCTTGTGTCAAATACCAGCTGATACGGGGGCCAAGGAAGCAGGGGAGTGGTTTGTAGGACTTAAGTAAAATGTATTCATGTATGTGTGTGTGTCTGCAAGGCTCGCCAGGGGTTGATGTTACTGTTGTGTTGTTGCTTGCTACAAAGAAAATAAAGTTGTCGTTTTGCAAGGTCGTCTTTTTCAAGAGTCAAGTCAAGTCAATGCCGTCACAGACACGCCCGCCTGTGGGTTTTGATAGACTGCAAAGCTTAAGACGTTCCGCGTTTATACATGATTATGCGTGGAAAGTCAGAGCTATTTTGCTGCACGGTGGAGTCGCAACAGAACGGTAGTGGGGATTGTAGGACGGCAGACGGCGGTGCCGTTCCGTGGAGGTTACGTTTCGCTAGCGTTCTGCATCCTGCGGAAATCAAGGGTTATGCACTCTACACACAGCTTGTCTAATCTCACTTCAATGTGTACAAATCTGTGTTCATACAGTTTTTTCCAAAAGAATGTGTACGGAACTTCAATTTAGAGTTAGCAAGTTTGAAACAACAACATTTTTCCATGTTTTAACACCCCTATTTGAGATAATGATATGTGTTATATTATTTTTATGATACTTGTTGTCCCTTCAAAATGTAACACAGTTATTAAAAAAACTATTTAATAGAAAAAAAATCTGATTAACGTATATCATCAATTGTGGGACTTTTACAGAAATGGTGTATGTTATGATTGTACAGGGCTTTCCATACTGTATTACACAATTACAAATAAAATATGATTACATTTTTCAATTTATATAATATAGATGAATAATATGAAACAAATAATTATATCTTTTTAATTACATTTTTAAATTACTTTAAAACTTTTTTAAATAGTTAATTATGAAATGTACTATAATGTTTGTATTATTATTAGAATTTAGTTATATGTAAGTTTTTTGATATATTGTTTGTACATAAAATGTGTATATTACACTTCGCGACTTTTAGGGACATTCTGTATATTCACTCATCAGACAATTTCCTGCAACTTGTACCCGGTCACAAATTGGTTCACATCAGAATCGCAATTTTTATTTAATACTATTCTAAATTGATTCAAACTTTTCAAGAATCGATTGAAAAATAGTTTTTTATTCCTTACTTACTATATCACTACTCACTACACGTATATGTCATGTCAGCCTGTAATCTGTTTTATAAAAGATGTCCTTGTAATTTATACACCAAATGATGCATTGTGAGAATCAGTTTGAATTAAGAATCGTGTTGAATTTAATCACCCCAAGAATCGGAATCGAATTGACTGGTTTTGAGATTCACTTCCCTAACTTTTAAACACTCGGAAGTATTTTGACTTTTTTTTTTTTTTTTAATCCATGAGTCATTTTAAAGTAACTCAAATTTGACTAAGCTGTAAGCATAAATATACTGAACTAATTACCTTCTACCTTGCTTTTCGCCCAAGTGCAGCTGGGATAGGCTCCAGCTCCCACTGCGACCCTGAGAGGAACAAGCGGTAGAAAATGGACGGATTAATAATTCTTGAGGATATACATTTTCCAGAGATTGAGGTTAGGTCCTAATTGTGTACACGTTCGATGAACTCCCCCTGAGATTTTCCTGAACTAAAGACCCTAAATTAGTACCCTGCTGTATCGGTATCGTGTTGTTTTACAGTAATGAATACATATATTGATATTTTAGCACACAAGCAGAAGGCAACATTTTGTCAAATGTTCTTAGGAAACCAAATGATGCGTAGTTCATCATAATTCGTTGAAGAAACAATATTGATTGTCTGAATGTGTGACGCTGGGTTTAGAGCAGTGCAAACAGCAGGGATTTAAAAGCCAAACGTGCTCTTAAAAGTCAGAGCTATTTTGCTGCACGGTGGAGTCGCTGAAGAAACAATATTGATTGTCTGAATGTGTGACGCTGGGTTCAGAGCAGTGCAAACAGCAGGGATTTGAAAGCCAAACGTGCTCGCATCTTTGCTCAGACGCCACCATGTGTTCACGCTCGTCCTGTTGCTGATGATCCATGTAAGCGTCAACATGTTCTGGTATTTTGAAAACCTAAGGAGATAAAGGCCGTCTGACGGATCAATTCTTTTTCCAACTGGGCGCAAAGCAATTAACACTTTAAGTCGGCGTTAAGTTGTGTAGCAAACAACAAGGTAGAAATACTGTACCTTCTTGAATGTTGTTCTCGGAAGAGTTACTGTACATTTGAGGTTGAATGGCTTCTAAAGTCAAGGAGTTGTATCCCAACCTGAAGGCTGCAAGCAATATACAGCAGCCCCAATTGTTCCTTCTGCTGTGTTTTTGAGTTCTTTGAAAACTTATAAAAGTACCTTGCAATTAAAAGTTACTTGTTTTTTGTCAGCATTTAAAAACACAATTAACGACTCTTATTATTGAATATGTGCAGCTGTAGCTTACCAAAAAAATACTTTACCAATTGTTTATTCTGAGTTTATCTTAGTGCAATTTTATTAATACTATTATTTTTCTCATCTAAATTGATGTCACGAAACCTTGGTAAGAAACAAACTCTGAGCATCACCAAGCATACAGTAGCTGAAAATAGTCGAATTACCTCTCAGTTAATCAATAGGGTTAGTTGTGACTGAAACTGATAGATGAAATAAGTGCACATATAATATACATATTCACTATATATTTTTTAACATCTATTTACATTTAATAATTAATATTGTGCAAAATTCAATCATTTAAACATTAAAAGGTAATATATATTAATATGAATACAAATAGGGCAGTGCGTGTGTCTCACAATACGAAGGTCCTGGGTTCGAGCCCCGCTTGGGGTCTTTCCGTGTGGAGTTTGCATGTTCTCTCCGTGACTGTGTGGGTTCCCTCTGGGTACTCCGGCTTCCTCTCACCTCCTCCTGGGGATAGGTTCATTGGCAACACTAAATTGGCCCGAGTGTGTGAATGTGAGTGTGAATGTTGTCTGTCTCTCTGTGTTGGCCCTGCGATGAAGTGGTGGCAGGGTGTCTGTCCCCCGCCTTCCGCCCGAATGCAGCTGAGATACAATTCAGCACCCCCTGCAACTCCGCAAGGGACACGCGTTAGAAAATGGATGGATGTAATGTAGGCCACATAGTCAGGAGATCTGGGTTGAAACTCCGTTTTAACAACTCTGTGTTCTCCCCGTACAGCTTCCTTGCATGTTAGGTTGATTAAAGACTCTAAATTGTCCACAAGGTATTATTGTGAGTGTGAATGGTTGTTCGTCTATGTGTGCCTGCGATTGTTTGGCGACCGGTCCAGGGCAGTGGTTCCCAACCACCGGTCCGTGGACTGGTACCAGTTTGTGATGCATTTGCTACCGGCCGCACAGGAACATTAATTAATTTATAAACAACCACAATTTCTCTGACTTAATTTTTGCCTTTCTCACGAGACACACCAATAAACTTGTTTATAGACGTAAAATAAAACTATTAATTGGAAGTTCCCATTTGTTATTTTTTATATATGTATTACATGGGACAATGCACATTAATGAACATATTAAATATATAAATGTGCCAGATTGTAGCCAGATTGCAGTTCCCGGCAGGTTGATGGTATATACAACAAGGTCCTGAAAAATTTAAGTTAGGCAGCACAAACATTAGACACAAACAGTACAATAAAACACACACACACACACACACACACACACACACACAATACAAATCAATTGAGACCCATATAAAACAGTAGGTTGCTGCATGACCTCAGCTTAGGACAAATAAAGAATAAAGTCACCATAGTAGTTATTAGCATAAGGCAGATGGAGAAGTGCTATAGTGCTAAACTGCAAGTGTGCTAAATTGTTGCATATAATAAGTGTGCTGAAGGAAGAAAATACACATCTCCATTGGCCTAAAGTACTGGTATTATTGCACATAGTTCTATTGCAAAAGTCATTAGCATTAACAGATGTGTTTATTTATTGAAAGTTGCACCAAAAAGCGTACATAAGTGTATTTATTTATGAAATATTGCACAAAATATGAATACATAACTTTTAGAATAGAAATCTATAGGAATCTATAGAAAGCCATCGAAATCCATTTGAAATAATGCAGCTATGTCTAGTTTTATTATATATCTATGCTCTTGTCCTCGGCAATGACATATTATGGATAACACATCAGATATGTCAGCCAAAAATTAAGACCACGAGCTAGCAAGAAAGAGTTGAAAACAAAAGTCTTTGGAGAGCTTTTTTGCAAAGGGGAAAAGGCCAGGGCGCCCACTAATTCAGTGTTATGGTGAGTTGTATATTTCATGCACTTATTTTCACTGTACAGTATTTACCTGCCACATGTGGAAAGTCGATCTGTGAAAATAATGGATACATAAAACCTGTCCATGGTGCAAAAAAAGTTGGGGATCCCTGGTCGAGGGTATAAACCGCCTCCCGCCTGAAGTCAGCTGGGATAGGCTTCAGCTTACCCGCAACCATATCGAGGATAAGCAGTATAGAAAATGGATGTATGGATCAGGGCTGTACAGTGCGACTAAAAATAGGTTGTGCGAGTATTGAAAAAAAAGAAAGTAGCGCACGTGCAAACATAGATTTTAACCCGTTAATTAGCATTTTGCGCCTAAAATAAATGTATCTAAATTTGATTAAACTAGAGAAGAATGTTTGCCTATCCGTATAACAAGTTTGAAATAAACTTAAACTATAACCATAACCAAATGGGCAAGTGATTGACGCGGAAGTCTGTGCGCGCTAAAACTGTGTGTCTCCCTCCCTCCTGCGCCATGCACAGAGGGGCTGGAGCCCCCAGCTCACACACTCAGTCTTCCAACACAGAAGCAACAAGGTTTTAGTTGTAGGAACTGGTCAGGGAAAGACATATTTTTCACCACCTTGAAACTTGACAGAAACGGTGCTGCGCGCTAGTAACTACGAGGGTCGGAAGGAATATAGAACAACAAATCAATGACTGAAGTGACAAACTTGCCATCCAAACAATACATTGTTTGTCAATCTCTTTACTAAGCAGATTTAAGACAAACTAGTGAAAGATTCAAAAGGTACACACACAGATGCACACACTGCTGTCATATTTTATCTCAACTGCTTTATGCCAGATATTTGAAGTTTTTTTAAGTAACCCATTAATTACTTTTCCTAGTAATTAATTACATTTATTAAAGTTAAAGTCTCAACGATAGTCACACACACACGACGTGTGGTGAAATTATCCTCTGCATTTGACCCATCCCCATGTTCACCATATATATATATATATATATATATATATATATATATATATATATATATATATATATATATATATATATATATATATATATCCCATCCATCCATCCATCCATCCATTTTCTACCGCTTCTCCCTTTTGGGGTCGCGGGGAGTGCTGGAGCCTATCTCAGCTGCATTCGGGCGGAAGGTGGGGTACACTCTGGACAAGTCGACACCTCATCACAGGGCCAACACAGATAGACAGACAACATTCACACTCACATTCACACACTAGGGCCAATTTAGTGTTGCCAATCAACCTATCCCCAGGTGCATGTCTTTGGCGGTGGGAGGAAGCCGTAGTACCCGGTGGGAACCCACGCAGTCATGGGGAGAACATGCAAACTCCACACAGAATGATCCCGAGCCCAGGGTCGAACCCAGGACCTTCGTATTGTGAGGCACATGCACTTATGTTTTTTTTTTTTAAAGAAGATTGAAGATTATATTTGACTTTTCTTGTATTATTTTCAATTATTTTTCTTTTTTCTTATCTCAAAACACCCTTTTAAGTTTGAATCCTATTATGCAAAACCTACTTGTCTTACTTGTTGGTACCTGTTTTTGTGTATTTGAGATCCCCATCCATTCTGAAAATTTTAACTCAAGGCATGGTGGAGATATTTAGTTACGTCAACGGATATTTCCATGTATGGGTTAGTTTATAGGCCGAAGTATATTGAGATATGAATTTTGATCCATATTGCCCAGCCCTACACTTGTTTTAGCAACAGTGCTAGCACAGTTTAGGGATGTTCTCTATGTTTAATTGAGTGTTACAGTAACGCTAATGATGGCATTGTGTTTAACTTTGTGTGTAACTTTCACACTATATTCTCATTTATTGAGTTGCACACTTCCATCCATCCATCCAATTTCTACCACTTGTCCCTTTTGGGGTCGCGGGGGGTGCTGGAGCCTATCTCAGCTGCATTCGGGCGGAAGGCGGGGTACACCCTGGACAAGTCGCCACCTCATCGCAGGGCCAACACAGATAGACAGACAACATTCACACTCACGTTCACACACTAGGGCCAATTTAGTGTTGCCAATCAACCTATCCCCAGGTGCATGTCTTTGGAGGTGGGAGGAAGCCGGAGTACCCGGAGGGAACCCGCGCAGTCACGGGGAGAACATGCAAACTCCACACAGAAAGACCCCGAGCCCGGGATTGAACTCAGGACTACTCAAGACCTTCGTATTGTGCCACCCCTGTTCCACCGTGCTGCCCGAGTTGCACACTTCTCAATTCAAAATCAATACTTTTTTAATAACATTGGACGCCAGTTTTATGATTAACTACATTCCGCCATAAAATAAATAACACCA